>NC_053023.1:504534683-504689887 GCF_003073215.2 Triticum urartu | reverse complement strand
AGGAAGAAGTATATGTTGCTCAACCCCCAGGTTTTGAAGATCCAAAGAATCCTGACAAAGTCTTCAGACTCAACAAGGCCCTCTATGGCCTCAAGCAGGCCCCACGGGCTTGGTATGATACTTTGAAGGAACTCTTCATGAAGAAAGGCTTCAAACCCGGTTCACTCGACCCTACTCTTTTCACTAAATCTTATGATGGTGAATTGTTTGTGTGCCAAGTATATGTTGATGATATTATCTTTGGCTGTACTGGCCAACGTTATAGTGATGAATTGGCCTATATGATGAGTGAAGAATATCAAATGTCTAGTATGGGAGAGTTGAAATTCTTCTTAGGTCTTCAAATTCGTCAACAACACAATGGCATATTCATATCTCAGGAGAAATACCTCATGGATGTACTGAGGAAATTCGGCATGCAAGATTGCAAAGGCGTCAAAATTCCTATGCCCACAAATGGCCATCTGTGCACTGATGAAAATGGTATTGACTTTGATCATAAGGTATACCGCTCCATGATAGGTTCCTTATTATACTTATGTGCATCTAGGCCAGATATAATGCTTAGTGTTTGCATGTGTGCCCGATTTCAAGCTACACCGAAGGAATCACACCATAAGGCTGTGAAGCATATTCTTCGATATCTAGCTCACACACCAACACTTGGATTATGGTACCCCAAGGGCTCGGTTTTTGACCTTGTTGGATATTCTGACTCTGACTATGCTGGTGATCGTGTGGATCGCAAGTCAACATATGGTACATGTCATTTCCTCGGACGATCTTTGGTATGTTGGTCCCCGAAGAAACAGAACTGTGTATCACTATCTACTGTTGAAGCTGAGTACATTGCCGCTGGTTCTTGCTGTGCCCAATTGCTATGGATGAAGCAAACTCTCAAGGACTACGACGTCAACATGAAGAATGTGCCTCTCTTATGTGACAATGAGAGTGCCATCAAGATTGCTCACAACCCAGTTCAGCACTCGAAGACAAAGCACATTCAGATTCATCATCATTTTCTTCGTGATCATGTGTTGAAGGGCGACATTTCTATTGAGCATGTGAAGACTGAAGAACAGCTAGCCGATATCTTCACAAAGCCCTTGGATGAGAAGAGATTTAGCAAGTTGCGGTGTGAGCTAAATATCCTAGAATCTTCGAATGTTCTTTGAAAAGGACACTCATCCTAACACTTATGCAAAATTGATGACTTAGATGTGCAACACATGAAGAAACGTTTTACTTCAATCAATGAAGAATAACACTCTTAGTGTGAAGAAATTAATGAAGAATTTGATTCTCAGAACCCTACGATAATTGTACGCGGTGTCTGAAATCATCATTCTTATACGGTGGGTCATGCCATCACCAAAAGTTGAAATTCCTCAAATTATTCATATTCCTCAACTTTGCATAGTCTTCACTGGTTCCGTTGTTTTTCTTCATTGGCTATATATATGAGTTTATGTCCTCTACAACATTCACTTATTGCTATTTCTTCAAGTTGGTTTTCTGCTAAGTAAATGTGATCGGACCCTTCCCCTCTATGCTATACTCAACCCAATTTGTTCACAAATTCTTCATGTGCGTTCTATTTGAAACTCGTTCGAAATCTTCACTATGTCCTTGTCAGCTGAAGAAATTGAGAACAGAACTTTAAAACTAATCTTATCCAAATTTTCGGTTTTGCCGCTCAAATCGTTCCGCATCCCACGATAAATTTTTAATTCACCCACGATCTCCACTACACAGTACGTGGGTGACACATGTCGTGCGAAGGAGGAGGGTCAGGGGCACGTTCATCCCAAATCTTCGGGCGAACAGTTTTTCACTACTACTATAAATACCCCCTCATCCCTTCCTCACTTCCTTTACTCCGCTCGATCTTTCTCTCCCACTCAAGCTTCCCAAACCCTAGCGCTGCCGCTACTCCATCATCGCCGGTGAGGAAGAGCTTCACTGCCTCGACCTCGTCATCATCGTACTCGCGCCGACCGCGGAAATCTTCACCTCCGCCGCCGCCGTAGACGTCTTCCTCCGCCAAGTTAGGGCGTGGAAGATCTACACCGACGAACTCCATTGTTTCACCTCACTATTCGTCGTGTTCTTCATTCAGGGTAATTAAAAGTTACTTTTACTGCCCTCTTTGATTCGAAGTTTCTCTATAAAATCTTCAAAGGTGTTTTATTCTTCAAATCTTCACACACTAAACACCTCACATGTCATCTGTTCTTGATTCGTTTCTCTAAGCATCATTTTTCTTCAAGATTCCTCAATTGTGTGGATCTTCGATCTATACAACTCTGGAATCTAAGACAAAGAACGCTTAGTGAAAATCTTCAAGACTCATCTGGTCAAATTCCTCAAACTTGTTCTTTTTAAAAAACCTTCTGAGAACGCATATGACCTCTCCAAATTCCTCGCAACTATACTCTGTTCACAGGTACACATGTCAGCTGCTGAATCACTAGGTTCTCATCAACTTAACTCATTTGCAGCGTTCCTCGAAGAAAAGTTGCATACTTCTTCAGAGAATTCGATTGTTCAAATTCCTCAACTGAAGAAAATGGCTGATGGTAAAAGGCCACAGAAGGGAGGAAAGAGGCCTGAGGTAAATACAGCGTTTGAGATCCCTGATGACATATATGTTGGGTACTGCACACTTACTGAGGAAACCAAGAATGAGCGCAAAGTGCGAAAACAGAGGATAGAGAGGAGATGGGCAAGAGAATGGAGGGAGTACAGATATGTCACTCCTAAGTACATGAAGAAATTCACACTCAATCCTCCATGCCCAAGAGCTCCATTGGCACCTGGCCAAGTAGCAGATCCCACCAGC
Source organism: Triticum urartu (assembly GCF_003073215.2). Classification (NCBI taxonomy): domain Eukaryota; kingdom Viridiplantae; phylum Streptophyta; class Magnoliopsida; order Poales; family Poaceae; genus Triticum; species Triticum urartu. The sequence goes on along the minus strand of NC_053023.1, from coordinate 504,687,045 downwards.
CTCAAGCGCGGTGAGGACTATCCTGATGAATGGGCCAAGCGCCAAGGCAAGCTGGCCAAGTAAGCCAGAGAAGCAGTGAGGAAATTCAATGAAGACTCTGCTGTGGCTGCTGCTGCCTCTGCTGAGGCCTCTGTCAAGCCGAGGAAATCCATGCCTAAGAAGCCTGCTCGTAAGACAAGTGCTTCACCAACAGTGCCCTCACGGCCAAGTTCCTCAGCTGCGCCCTCACGGCCAGACTCTTCAAGGTCCTCACGACCAATCCCTCAAGCTGCTCCTTTAAAATCCTCAGCACCTCCTCCAAAGTCCTCAGCTGTTCTGACAAAGTCCTTAGCACCTGCGCATCTGGCCTCGTGCCAAAGGACTACAGGCATCTCCATTGCCTTTGGTGTCTCAACAAGCTCCTCAGCTGCACCAAATTCTTCATCTGGCCCCACTCTGATGAAGACCAAGGCAACTGCTGGACGAGGTCCTCGGCCAAGTCCTCAAAAGAAGCAAGTCGCTTTCCAAGTGCCACCTTAAGAAGATGAAGCTGATGATGATGAACTTGCAGAAATCATCAGAGACAGACAAGTTAGGGCCGCTAGAGCCAAAGGCACACCTGTGCCACTGCTTTTGGATCCCAAGCTGATCCTCGACTACATTGATCTCTGGCACAAGGACCCAAATACTCCTATGCCTGACTTCAAGCTGACGCCTGGTCAAAATCACATGCTGACTCATTTCATCCAAGAGGAGAAATGGAAATATGATCAAGCCAGGCAGATCAAGAAGGCCCAGTACAGAAAGGAGAAATACCTGAAGAACAATGTTGTCACTATGACCACTGATGAACTTGTAAAAATCCATTCTGAAATCAAAACCCTCAGCGATGACTTCCAAGCCTACTATGCTGATTGGCAAGGAGCCAAAGTTAGATTTGTAAAGATAACTGAACAGTTCACTTCAAATGTTGCTGCCCCAATGTAACAGAAAATTCCTCAGGCTGAAGCATCTGCTCAGCCGACTGAAGAACATGCCAGCACCGCTGATGACAATCAGGCTGCTGAAGAAAATGTGAGTTCCAGGGCTGATGACTGCATTCCAGCCACTGAAGAAATTGCCAGGGCACCCACTAGTGGTGTGCCTGAAGAAACTAAAGAACTCAGGGCAACTGCATCAGTTGTGTCTGAAGAAAATCAACCAGATTCCTCAGCTGCTCCTGCACCAAGTTCAACTCCAATCCTTCCATCTGCATCAGATGTGAAGAAGACCAAGGCTGCAGAGCGTGCTGCTGTGAAGAAAAGGAAAGCATCAGCTGCTTCAGATTCTTCAGCTCCGAAGAAAATGAAGCCTATGACAAGTTCATTTGCACATCCGATTGATGTTGTTCCTATCTCAACCAGGCCATCAAAGAACCTTATTCCTTTTGATGAAGAATATGTGATCCCCAGCGGATCTGATGAAGAAACTCCTTCTGCTGCTTCGTCTGAACCGTTGGATGAAGAAATTGAAGTGGATGCGATCCCTTCAACACCTATCATCTCCTCGCCTATGCCTCAGTTCACAGCTGAAGAGGCTGGCATTGAGAAATGGAAGATGAAGATGTGGACATTGGTTGCTCCACACCCGTAATCAGTGATGAATTCTGGGAAAGTCAGCATCCAAACTCTCCAATGTTCACCCCTATACAGCAAATTCCTTAGTCCCCCACACAAACTATTCACATGGGCTCTGAAGAAACTCATCCCACTGCATCTGTCCATGAGGAAATCCCAGCCACTAGCGCTGAAGAAACTGCTGCTGCTGAACAACCAACTACGCAAACTGCCACTGAGGAAGAACCAAAAATTCCTCAGCCTGAAGAACCTGCGATTGAGATTCCTGAGGTCGTGATGCAACTCACTGACACTCCTCTGCCAAAGCCAAAGGATCCATTCTCACGCAAGCAAAAGTTCAAGGCTGATGATTTCTTCGGCGAGCACGTATTCTTCGAAGATTATAACCCATATGACTTTGCTCGCATTAGGAAGAGGTGTTTCTGGACTGCTAGTCAAGCCAATTTCTATTCCTCAGTGCTGTTCAACAAGGAGAAGATTTTCTACCATGAGCATATTCCTCACGTGGATATGGAATCTCTGCCGTGCTTCGCACCAGTCCTCAGTGTTCGTCACGATGCTGGACTGCTCAATTTTTGCTCTGACATCTGCAATTGGAATGAAGAACTGATTCTTTAATTCTATGCAACGCTGCACATCACCGGAAATGCTGAAGATGTGAATTCATGGGGGCTGGACTGGATGTCTGAAAACACTCACTACACTGCACCAGCCTCTGAATTGCTTCGTGCTCTACCACTCAGTCCTCCCCTTGAAGAAGCTCGCTGCATCTACAGTGAACCTGAGCTCACACATCATTACATGCAAGTGCTGATGAAGCCTTTGAAACCAGGTCAGGCACCACGAACAAAATTCCTCGTGAAGGAATTGATGTACGTGCCCAGAACCGTCTATCGTATTCTTACGAGGACAATCAGTCCTATCAAAGGCCACGACTCATCTGATGAGTAAATTGTTGGCATCATGAAGAATCTGGTATTCAACATCGTTCATGGCATTCCTGTCAACTATCACGATTTCTTCATGAGGACTATGGCCAATGTTGCACTGTCTCCGTTTGAGCTGAAGCCTTATGCACTTTGGATCATGAGATTCCTCAGGACAAGGTCTTCACTCAACTACAAAGCTGATTTCCAGAATCATCTCAGCTACTTGCCCCCAATTGAAGTCCTCAAGCAGACATATTCCTCAGTTGATGGAAAGGGCAAGGCACCAGCTGTAATTGATGAAGGCATTCATCCATTGAATGGTCAGTTTCGCAAAGCTGCATCTTATTCCACCAATGATGACTCTACCACACATGACTCTGCCAATGCTCCCAAGTCCACTCCTCAAGCCACTGCTCCGCGCGTGATGACAGACCGTGAACTTCTGATTAGTCTTCACCAGAAGGTGGATCGAAATCACAAATGGGTTAAGCGTCAGTTTGGTTCACTTCTTCACAACATGACTGCCACACACAATGCAGTGAAGAAAAATCACTACTACCTCCATCAAGTCTTCGGTCGCACCTGGGCAATCCTGTCACATCTGTATGGTGAAGAAGATCTGAAGACATGGGTCTTAATGAAGATTTTGACTGGTCTGCACCTCCACCGAAGAAATTCAAGAAGGTCAAGGTTCCTTCTCTGGTGGCCAGCTCATATTCTTCATCGCGCGACACTGATGAACATGAAGATTTAGAGGACACTGCGGCAGGCCCTACATCAACCAACGACCCCAACAACGCTGGTGCTCCTTCATCAACTTGATTATCTTCAGGGGCGTTAGTCCTCAATTTCGATCCTTTTGGTCATTTGATGACAAAGGGGGAGAATTTTGAGTTAGTCTTCAAGCAGGTCTATTTTATCGCCCATATACAACATTTTTTTTGCTAAGTTACAACTCTCGTTCTTCTGAAACTTTATTGGATCGAGTTGTAATCTTAAACCCGATGGTGCTCTGATACTTTTGATGCACTATGCTCTGATACTCTTTTTTGCATGCTTATTCCTCGTTAATATTATTGCACGCATGCTAAATTTCATCAGGCACCATATTTCATCATGCATTTCAAATTCTTCATATTATATGTTAAATGCATGTATGAATTACAAGATATAGGGGGAGATCTCCATGATTCAACTCTTCAAGTGTGCATTGCTTCAAAAGCAAATTCCTCACTATGCACATCTTCAGGGGGAGTTCTTCTGTATCTTGCAATCAAATTCCTCAATATCAGTATTTACACTTCATATGTTTATCCCCGTTGAAAACTTAACATATATTGTCATCAATCACCAAAAAGGGGGAGATTGTAAGTGCATCTAGTGCCCCTTAGTGATTTTGGTGTATTGAAGACTTATAGGTTAAGGGACTAATGCGTGTGTGAGTGTACACAGGTCTATAAGTCTATGAGGAGTTTGATATTTACAAGAAAAGTCGACCCCTAAAATTGAATATCCTCGACTGAAGATTTTGGTATTTCTGAAGACTTTGAAAGTGAAGAAATTGGTGTGTCCGTGAAGACTTGATATTCATGCGAGGAATATGAAGCTTGAAGACTTTCGTTTTCATAGTTTTGTTTTTCTCTTTCTTGAGTCATAGGAAACACCGTACTGTTAAAGGGGGTCGAGGAAATACTAAGGAAAATTTTCCATGTGATGCTCAACTCAAAATCCTACACCTACCAATCCCTTCGAGTGAAGCCATTGGAAATCTCATACAGTTCAGTCAATTTCTTCAGTGACAGAGACGAAGTTCTTCTGGTCTCTGAGGAATTTGTCCTGACTGAGGTTTTAGGAATTCGCCAGTGCGGATTGCCTACACAGTGAGGAACATGATAGCCCTGAGGATTTTGGTACTCAAAATTCCGACCGTTGTTGTGCTATGCGCCAGCTGTTCCAAAATATCTATCCACCTAACGGTCATATCATTGAAGGGCATTTATGTCTTATCATGTCGGGCTGCTCCCTAGGCTATAAATAGCCGCCCCCTACAACCACTAGCTGGTTGAGGCTGCTCCGAGAGAAACTGACACTTGTCATTTGAGAGCAACCCATCCTCCGAGGACTTTGAGCAAAAATCATCAAGTGAGGAAAAACCAAAAACCCAAAACCCAAACACCTACAAACCCCAAGTGATTGAGCATCACTGAAGAGATTGATCCTGAGTGGATCCGACGCTTGTTACCTTTGAAGACTGTGCTTCTTCCAGACGGTTAGGCGTCATGGTCTAGAGCATCCAAGAGGAATTGTGGATCGCCGGGTAACCAAGTTTGTGAAAGTTTGGAAGTCGCCTGAAGACTTACCACGAGTGATTGGACGAGGTCTGTGTGACCTTAGTTCAAGGAGAATACGGTGAGGACTGGGTGTCTTGGACTAAGTGTCCTTGACTGGGTGTCCGGGACTGTGTGTCCTCGAGTTTAAATACTCAGCCGCTCCAACCAGACGTACAACTGAGACAGCAGTTGGAACTGGTCTACCAAATCATTGTCTTCATCGAGCTTACTGGTTCTATTTCCTCAACTCTTTCATTTCCTCATAACTGTGATGTATGTTTGTTCATATCTATGTTTGAAGACTTTGACTGAAGACTTTCTCAATTTCCTCAGTTCAATTTCTTCAGTCTGTTTGTCTTCATCCTGTGTTATCCTGTGATTACGTTTCCTGTACTCTGTGCCTGTCTTCATTTCATCATGATGACTATGCTTGTATTCTGTTGTGTTTACTTTTGAGTACTTGTTCCGCTGCTAGTAGTTCTGCGCTAAGGAATTTCCTCACCGGCAAATTCCTCAGTGAAGAATTTCATAAAAATCGCCTATTCACCCCCCCCTCTAGTCGATATAACGCACTTTCAGGGGAAATCCCAGTCCGCGGACAAAGTGGGTAAGAAAAACTACCCTCTCATGGGGTTTGGGCGTAGGGATGATCTGCCCCGCGTCTGGCAGCCGGTGCGCGATATCCGCAGCCAGATATACGCCTTCCCGTAACTTTGCGATGTGCTCCTCCGTGACGGAGGAGACCATCCACTTGCCTCCCGCTCCGGACATGCTTGGAGTGGTTTGAGAAGAAAGACGCGAACTTGGGTGCTGGAGCTCGAGTGCACGAGAATGGATAAGCAAGGAGGAAGAAGGCGTGGGTAAAAAGGCTAAATCCTTGTCCCTTTATAAGGGCAGAGGACGTGATGCGCCTCCCCACTTGCCTGGTAAAATTGCTTATTCCCCAAGCGCCGTAATTGATGGCGCAGTTGGCTTACCCATGTCCGTATTGATGAGAATCCCGTAATAAGGGGGACACGATATCTGCTTTGACAAGACGTGTCAGGAAAACCGCCTCACGATATGTGCGGTGCTGGTTGAGAACAATGGTTCGAATAATGACCGGGCCATGACATGATGTCATGCTGTCAAAACGTGTCAGCAGATTAGATTTGTGGAAATATTATTCTCTCTACGGTGGTATGTGGAACTTGTTTTGCAGAGCCGGACACTATCCTTGTGTTCAAAATCTTCTATGGAGTATTCGGAGGAGGAACCCGCCTTGGAATGTCGAAGACAAATCTGCACGCCGGACTCATCATCATTGAAGCCTAGTTCAGGGGCTACTAAGGGAGTCCTAGATTAGGGGGTGTCCGGACAGCCGGACTATATCCTTTGGGGGCTGTTGGGCTATGAAGATACAATACTAAAGACTTCGTCCCGTGTCCGGATGGGACTTTCCTTGGCGTGGAAGGCAAGCTTGGCAATATGGATATGTAGATCTCCTCCCTTGTAACCGACTCTGTGTAACCCTAGCCCCCTCCAGTGTCTATATAAACCGGAGGGTTTAGTCTGTAGGACAACATACAATCATACCATAGGCTAGCTTCTAGGGTTTAGCCTCTACGATCTCGTGGTAGATCAACTCTTGTAATACTCATATCATCAAGATCAATCAAGCAGGACGTAGGGTATTACCTCCATAGAGAGGGCCCGAACCTGGGTAAACATCGTGTCCCCTTCCTCTTGTTACCATCCGCCTTAGATGCACAGTTCGGGACCCCCTACCCGAGATCCGCCGGTTTTGACATCGACAATCGCGTTCTGTGATCTACCCTGCGAGGACCGTGATGCCCCAGGGCATCGGCTGGCCAGATGTGGAAGGCTACTCTCCCGCACTTGGTCCTCTTCTACCACCTGCGCGTCGGGTTCCGCACCAGAGTATCCGCGGACCCCAGGCTACTCACGTGGAGGACTTCCTGTCACGTCATTACCAGTTGTCAGGCTACAAGTACCTCCACAATTCCTCCTGGGACTGATGTAGGCTTGCTTGTTATTGTTAGATACAATCACCGCGAGCCTGCGTGCCCCTATGATGTTCTTAGGCTATGTACTGAACTCTGTGTATCGAACTCTATGCATGATCTCTTTTGTAAGATATGCCAACTACTATGTAGTATCTATCGTGTTCCTTTCATTATGCATGTTTCATCATGAATGATTCTTGTCCTTGCAAATTCTCAATGCTGAACTACCCCTGTTATATATTAGCAGGATGGTTAGACCAGGTGATCGTGGTCGTGGTGACCATCCCCCACCCCCGCCTGAGTACATGGCTGGGATGATGCAACAGTTTGAGTTGAATCGCCAGTTCATGGAGAATATTATGGCTCAGTTTCCTCGCCCCAATATGAATCAGCAACCAACCCAAGTGACTCTGCAGGATTTCATGCATCTTAACCCAACTGTGTACCGCAGCTCAACTCAGCCTCTGGATGCTGATGACTGTCTCCGTGACATCACCTATGAGATGGAGTCTGCTGATGTAGCCCCTGCCAGTTATGTCACATTTGCTTCCTTCTTCTTGAAGGGACCCGCTGCTCAGTGGTGGGACAGTCATAGGCGTACTCTGCTAGTTGGAACAATCATCACCTGGCTAGACTTCCAAGGTGCTTTCCGTGCCCGCTTCATTCCTCACGGAGTCATGGACCTGAAGAAGCGCGAGTTCCGCAACCTCACTCAGGGCAACAAAACTGTGGAAGCTTATCAGCGGGAGTTTCTGGATCTGTCCCGCTATGCTGAAGAAGACATTGCAACTGATGCACGCAGACAGGAGAAGTTCCGTGATGGCCTTCAAGCTGACATCAAGCTCGCACTTCTAGTGCATGACTTTACTGATTTCGCCACCTTGGTGAACAAGGCCATCAATGTCGAAACTGGTCTGCAGGAACACCAGAGCTCTCACAGGCGCAACCGTGACACGGGCTCATCTTCGGGGCCGTCCTCGCAGAAGCAAAGGATATGGATTCCCAACAGCATGTACCAGCCAACTGCACCTGCTCCAAGGCAGACCTATGCTGCACCGCGTCTGCCTCCCCCACCAACTAGGCAGCCAAGACTTCCAGCTCCACCACCCCGAGCTCCTGTTCCCACTCCCAATAATGGTATGTGCTTCAGGTGTGGTCAACCAGGACACCGTGCTAGGGAATGCAACCAGAACCAGAACCAACTGGCCCTTCCTGCAGCTGGCCATGGAAGCAACCAGCCTCGCAACAACAATGTCAGGTCTTATGGTCGTGTTCATGCCAACCACGTTGATCTTAATGAAGCTCAAGACCAGCCTGCTACCATGATGGGTACACTCCTCGTAAATTCAGTACCTACATCTGTTTTATTCGATTCAGGAGCATCGCATTCATTCATGTCAGAAGATTTTGCATACAAGCACGACATTAAATGTGAGGAGATGGACACCTCGGTAGTGGTAAAAACCCCGTTGGGACAATGTCAAACCTCACTGGTTGGCATCGGCGTCCCCGTGGAAATCGAAGGGCTGGAATTCTATGCCTCTCCCATTATCCTGAAGTTGTCTAACATTGACCTCATTCTGGGAATGGATTGGTTGAAAGCGCATACTACTTCTATAGTTTGCGCCACTAAGACCGTCCATCTGCTACACCCTTCTGATGAAATAATAAGCTACAATGCTTGTCTAGTTCAGAATGCCGAGGCAAGGCTTTATGCCTTGAATGCATTGAACGTTGCACCACTCGAGGGCATTGAAAACATTCCCATCATTCGTGAATTCCAAGATGTCTTTCCGGAAGAACTTCCAGGGATTCCCCTTGCTAGAGTTGTCGAATTCATCATTGACTTGAAACCAGGCACCACTCCTATAGCCAAACGACCCTACAAGATGTCGCCACATGAACTCATTGAGCTTAAGGAGGAAATCGACAAATCTCTTAGCAAAGGTTTCATTCGCCCTAGTTGCTCTCCTTGGGGAGCACCTTCTCTCTTTGTTAAGAAGAAGGATGGGACAAACCGATTGGTCCAAGATTATCGACCTATTAACCAAGCCACTATTCAAAACAAATATCCCCTCCCTCGGATCAATGATCTTTATGATCAACTGGCTGGTTCATCAGTGTTCTCCAAACTCGACTTGAGGTTGGGTTACCACCAGATCCGTGTTCGTGAAGAGGATATCCCAAAGACCGCCTTCGTGACTCGGTATGGATCACGAGTACACCGTCATGTCATTCGGCTTAATGAATGCTCCCGCCACCTTCTCTTGTCTGATGAACTATATATTCATGGATTACCTCGACAAGTTCATTGTGGTTTATCTGGATGATATCCTTGTATTTTCCAAGAACAAAGAAGAACATGCTGAACATCTTCGTCTTGTGGTGGAAAAGCTTCGAGAGCATCAACTCTATGCTAAGTATTCCAAGTGTGAATTCTGGCTCCCCGAAGTAACCTATCTTGGGCATGTCATCTCCAAGGATGGTATTGTCGTCAACCCTGAATGAGTCCAGGCTATTCTCGATTGGACTCCTCCGAAGAATGTCAAGCAAGTCAGAAGTTTTCTCGGTCTCGCCGGCTATTGCCGTCGATTCGTCGAGAACTTCTCCAAGATCGCTAGGCCTCTGACTAATCTGTTGCATAAGGGCGTCAAGTTCCAATGGAAAGAAAAGTGTCAGGAAAGCTTCCAGGAACTCAAAGACAAGTTGACTTCTGCCCTAGTGCTTGCTCCACCTGATACTAAGGACTTCGTAATTTACTGCGATGCTTCCCGTCAAGGATTAGGCTGTGTCCTAATGCAAGAGCGCGGAGTGATTGCTTATGCCTCTCGTCAACTGCGCCCTCACGAAGAAAACTACCCAGTTCACGACCTCGAGCTTGCTGCTGTCATTCATGCTTTGAAGCAGTGGCGACATTACCTTCTCGGTAATCATTGTGAGATCTTCACCGACCACCAAAGTCTGAAGTATCTGTTTACTCAACCAGACTTCAACCTCCATCAGCAGAGATGGATGGAGACTGTTGCAGACTTTGACGTTGGTATATCCTATACCCCAGGCAAGGCTAATGTAATGGTTGATGCCTTGAGCCGCAAGTCTTACTGCAACCACCTCCAGGTTCACAAAGTTCAGCCCTCGCTTGTCGAAGAATTTAGAAAGCTGAACCTTCATATTGTTCCTCCTGGTGCACTCGCTCCCCCTCCCCCAGAGTTTCAAAAGATGAATCTTCGTGTTGTTACTAAGGGTTCTCTAAATACCCTGGCTGTCGTACCAGATCTCATAGATGGTATAAAGACTATTCAAGGTTATGACTCTGAAGTCCAGAAGATTAAACGCCATCTCGCAGAAGGAAAGCCCCCATTCTTCACTATCGCCGATGATGGCGCCTTGTACTTCAAAGGCCGCCTAGTGGTACCATGTTCGAGGAAAAACCTGCATCAGACTAAAAAGGTTATGAAAGAAGCTCATGATACGCCTCTGTCCATCCATCCTGGTAGTACAAAGATGTATCAGGATATTCATCAGAGATTCTGGTGGTATAATAAGAAGCAAGACATTGCTCGTTATGTTGCTGAGTGTGACGTTTGCCGTCGTATCAAAGCTGAGCATCAAAGGCCTGCTGGAAATCTGCAACCTATCTCTATTCCTGAATGGAAATGGGACCATGTTGAAATGGACTCTGTCACTGGATTTCCCAAATCGCGGAAAGGTAATGATGCTATTCTTGTCATCATTGACCGGCTTTCTAAAGTTACACATTTTCTGGCGGTCAAAGAAACAATCGCTGCTAGTCAGCTTGCAACTCTCTACATGTCCAGAATTGTTTCACTTCACGGTATTCCACTGGTTATCAGTTCAGACCGTGGCAGCTTATTCACTTCAAGATTCTGGGCAAGTTTCCAAGAAGCTATGGGAACTCATCTGTCGTTTAGTACTGCGTTTCATCCTCAGTCGCAAGGGCAGGTAGAACGTGTCAACCAAGTTCTTGAAGACATGCTTCGAGCTTGTGTAATTTCCTTCGGCAAGAAATAGGAGGAATCTATTCCATATGCCGAGTTCTCTTATAATAATAGCTATCAAGCTAGTCTGAAGATGTCCCCCTTCAAAGTGTTATATGGACGAAAGTGTCGGACCCCTCTGAACTGGTCAGAAACTGGGGAACGTCCACTCTTCGGTCCGGATATTATCCAACAGGCCAAAGAACAAGTCCGCATTATTCGCGAGAATCTGAAGACTGCTCAGTCACGTCAGAAAAGTCAGTATGACCGTCATCACAAAGACATGGTCTATCAACCTGGCGAAAAGGCTTATCTTCGAGTTACACCAATGAAGGGTGCTCGCCGCTTCGGGATCAAGGGCAAGCTAGCTCCTCGCTATATCGGTCCCTTCACTATTCTTGAAAGGCGTGGAAAAGTGGCATTTCAACTGGAGCTTCTGTCCAACCTTTCTCAGGTTCACGATGTGTTCCACGTGTCACAGCTCCGCCGTTGCTTCAAGGACCCAATCCGAGCAGTGGATCATGAAGTGCTCGAATTGCAACAGGACCTCTCCTATAAAGAGTATCCGGTCCGCATTCTTGACCAAGCTGAACGCCGCACACGTCAGAAGGCGATCAAATTCCTCAAAGTCCAGTGGTCGCATCACTCTGGAGATGAAGCCACTTGGGAACGCGAGGATCGCCTGCGGGATGAATACCGCGCACTGTTTCCTTCTACCTCCTAAATCTCGGGACGAGATTTCTTGTAGTGGAGGAGTTTCGTAACGCCCGGGTAATTAAGCTACAGTAATCCCACGTTAACGGTGCCACATCACCCCGGTTACTGTTGTTAATATCGCGTTGGATCAAAACTTTTCAAAATTCAAATTCAAATAGTGTCAACAAAAAAAATAAGTTTTCAAAGTTAAAACAAAAATGTTTGGGAGGTGCCATATTTTGCATAAGTAAATATGGTGTAATAAACACATTTTTATAAAATGCCTAGATAATTTAAAATGATTTAAAACAGAAAAGAAAATAAATAAAAACAAAAAACAAAAAAAGCAAAAGAAAATAAATATATAAAAAGAGAAACCCCCCTGCCCCTTGGGCTCTGGCCCAGTTGGCCACCGCCGCCCGAATGGGCCGGCCCACCCCCCCACCCCGCACCCCATATCCTCACCCCCACTCCCCCGCAAAATATCCCCCCCTCTTCCCCGATTGGATCGGGATCGATGAGGGGAACCGCCCGTCGCCGCCGCCTGGAGAGCCACCTTGCCGAACGCCGACGCCGTCGCCTGAAGCCGCCCCCGACGCTGCCGAACCTCGCCGCCTCCTCCCCACCGTCACTCGTCTCCGTCCTCCTCCTCGCCCCCCTCGCGTTGCCCCGATCCCTACAAGCCCCCCCCCCCCCCCCCCCCCCCCCCCCCCCCCCCCCGCGTGAGCCTCGCCCCTCTCTTCTCGCCCTCTTTGTTGCTTCCCGCCGTACCGCACCCGAGCTCGTGCACGCCCCTGCCCGCTGCTCCTCGTCGACCGCTCACCTCCCCGCTCGTGCCCCATTTTGCTCCGGCCGCCGCCTGCTCTGCTTGCCCGCCATCCCCGTCGCTGCTGCCTGCGGCAACTGCGCCAAGGCCGCGCCTGCCTCCGCCCTCGTAGCTCCAGCCATGCACCCCGCACCCCTCCCCGCGCCTGCTTCGCCCGACCCGCATCGCCACGCCCACGGCGCGCCCCGCTGCGACCACGAACACCCCGCGCTGGACGCGCCCGCGCACCGCACGCCCGCGCCTAGCTACGCGCTCGCCGTAGTCCCCACGCTCCAGCGCCCACCGTTGCCTCTCCCCCTGCGTCACCCGCTCGCGCCGCATCGCCCCGCCAGTGCTCACTCGCTGTCGCCCGCAGCCCCCGCTCGCGTGCTGCCCTGCGCCCGCATGGCCACTCGCAACCCTCCTCGCTCCACCGCCTCCCACCGCCTGCTCGCGCCGCCCACTGGCGCTGCCGGGCGCAGCTCGGCCGGCCAGCCTAGCCACGGCTGGAACCCCGCGCTGGCTGCCTGGTTCCACTCCGCCGCGGTACCCCACACTCGTTAGCCCGCGCGCCCGTGAGCCTCCCCCAAAGCCACTTACTAGGGGGGGCCCACCCCCAAAACGTATTAAAAATGAAAAAGAATTAATAAAAAAAAATAATAATAATTAAATTAATTAAAATATTAATTAATTAATTAAAGAATTAATTAACTTAATTAATTGTGTTAACTAACTATTAAACCAAATTAACCTGCTAATTAATCTAACTAAACAGTTAGTTAGTTAGGCAATGACATGCGGGACCCACATGTCAGGTTAACCAGGTCAACTGCTGACGTCATGCTGACATCATGATGATGTTAGCAAACACTATTCTGGATAATGTTGAATTAAATTAATTAAATAAATCCTAAAATTGATTTAAATCTTTTAAAATCAATATAAAATAAACCGTAGCTCGGATGGAAAAACTTTCTACATGAAAGTTGCTCAGAACGACGAGACGAATCCGGTTACGCAGCCCGTTCGTCCACCATGCATCCCTAGCATAGCGAACACGCAACTTTCCCCCTCCGGTTCATCTTTCCGAAAACGTGGAACATTGGGGATATTTTCCCGGATGTTTCCCCCCTTCACCGGTGCCACCTCATACCACGTTAGGGCACCCTTAGCACCGCTACTTGTCATGTCATGCATCGCTATGCATCTATTTGCTTAATATTTATTGTTTCTTCCCCCTCTTCTCTCGCTAGACACCGAGACCGACGCCGCTACTACCCAGTACGACTACGGTGTTGACGACCTCTCTCTCTTGCCAGAGCAACCAGGCAAGCCCCCCCCCTTGATCACCAGATATCTTCTACTCTCCTCTATACTACTTGCAATAGAGTAGTGTAGCATGTTACTGCTTTCCGTTGATCCTATTATGATGCATAGCCTGTCATTGTTGCTACAGCTGTTGATACCTTACCTGCAATCCTAAATGCTTAGTATAGGATGCTAGTTTATCATCAATGGCCCTACATTCTTGTCTGCCTGCCATGCTATACTACCGGGCTGTGATCACTCGTGAGGTGATCACGGGTATATATTATATACTTTATACATATAAATGTTGTGACTAAAGTCAGGTCGGCTCTTTGAGTACCCGCAAGTGATTCTGATGTTGGGGGATGAAGGGGCAGGTGGTTCCACCTAGGTAGTGGTGGGCCTGGGTTCCCGACGGCCCCCGACTGTTACTTCATGGCGAAGCAACAGGGCAGGTGGAGACCACCTAGGTGAGAGGTGGGCCTGGCCCTAGTCGGTGTTCATGGTTACTTCAAAATAACACGCTTAACGAGATATGTATATTTGATCTGAGTCTGGCTACTGACCTATACGCACTAACCAACTACGCGGGAACAGTTATGGGCACTCGACGTCGTGGTATCAGTCGAAGCCTTCGTGACGTCAGCGACTGAGCGGCGCGCGCCGGGTTGGACTGGAACGCCTGCTCTTGTATAAGGGAGGCTAGGTCTGCTCACCGGCCGCATACGCAATGTGTAGGTGTGCAATGGGCGATGGGCCCAGACCCCTGCGCCATATGATTTAGACCGGCATGCTGACCTCTCTGTTGTGCCTAGGTAGGGTTGCAACGTGTTGATCTTCCGAGGCCGGGCATGACCCAGGAAAGTGTGTTCGGACAAAGGGGATTCAGCGTGTTGGAAAATGTGGTGCACCCCTGCAGGGAAGTTAAACTATTCGAATAGTCGTGATCTTCGGTAACAGGACGACTTGGAGTTGTACCTTGACCTTATGACAACTAGAACCGGATACTTAATAAAACACACCCTTCCAAGTGCCAGATACAACAGATGATCGCTCTCTCACAGGGCGACGAGGGGAGGATCATCGGGTAGGATTATGCTGTGCGATGTTACTTGGTGAACTTGCCTTCTACTCTCTTCTACATGCTGCAAGATGGAGGTGGCCAGAAGCGTAGTCTTCGACGGGACTAGCTATCCCCCTCTTATTCCGGCATTCTGCAGTTCAGTCCACATATGATACCCTTATTCCATTTGATACCAATGCATACATATGTAGTGTAGCTCCTTGCTTGCGAGTACTTTGGATGAGTACTAACGGTTGCTTTGCTCCCCCTTTTCCCCCTTCCTATACCCGATTGCTGCGACCAGACGTTGGAGTCCAGGAGCCAGACGCCACTGTCGATGACGACTGCTACTACTCGGGAGGTGCCTACTACTACGTGCAGCCCGCTGACGACGACCCGGGGTAGCTTAGGAGGATCCCAGGCAGGAGGCCTGCGCCTCTTTCGATTTGTATCCCAGTTTGTGCTAGCCTTCTTCAGGCAAACTTGTTTGACTTATGTCTGTACTCAGATATTGTTGCTTCCGCTGACTCGTCTATGATCGAGCCCTTGTATTCGAGCCCTCGAGGCCCCTGGCTTGTAACATGATGCTTGTATGACTTATTTTATTTGTAGAGTTGTGTTGTGATATCTTCCCGTGAGTCCCTGATCTTGATCGTACACGTTTGCATGTATGATTAGTGTACGATTGAATCGGGGGCGTCACACATTTGGGCATTTTATTTTGCGCCCCATAAGATGTTTTAGGTCCCCAGCAATAGCATCTGACACCTTTGATTTCCGGCTGGAGACCTTTCCCTGCAAAAAAGAGTTAAGTCTTCTTAACCACCCACATCTTCAGGGGTGGCTTCAAAGCAATGAGTCTAACTACAGCATCTGATAACTTTGGCTTTGGGGCCCTAGCAAACAGTCTTGCAGGAGGTGAATAATACTCATAAGAATAAGCATAGTAGTTCTTGGTCATATGAACATGGCGGTTTGATGAAACACGCTCATATTCATAGGCCTGAGTATGGTTTCCCCGCAAAACATTGGCGTTAGGGTGACTCAGGTGAGTCTTGTGTTTGTATGAAGCCTTTGGACCATATGAAGCCTTTGGTCTGGGGTTTGTCTTCTTCCCTTGTGGTGTCATGACGACATTCACAGGAAGATTCTCCAGACATCTTTTGGGCAGCCAGATTTTCTTCATAGGTGGCCCATTCCTGCAGTTAGTACCAATATACCTGGCAAACACTTCACCATTCTGATTCTTAAACAGTTTATAGTTTGCATCAAAGGATTCATCAATGATAATAGGGTTAGAACAAGTGAAGCCAGATAGGGTGGATGGATCCACTAAAGGTTCCTTTGCAGCAACCCATGTGGTTTTGGGGTACTGCTCAGGCTTCCAGTAAGAACCATCAACATTCATTTTCCTCTCGAACCCAACACCCTCTTTCCTAGGGTTTCGGTTCAGAATCTGCTTTTTGAGGACATCACATAGTGTCTGATGACCTTTGAGACTTTTGTACATCCCTATCTCAAGCAATGTCTTCAACCTAGCATTTTCATCAGTAATAGCAGTGTCATCCTCAGCAGAGGGGTTAGTTACCACATCAACAGTTGAAGATATTGCAACAGTAGCAGCAGTAGAACATTCAGCAGTAGAAGTAGAATTATCACGCTCAAGGCATTTTAGACATGGTGGTTCAAATCCTTCCTAAGCAGGACTGGTCTATTGAGCGCGAAGTGACTCGTTTTCTTTTTGAAGATCTTCATGAGCTGCTCTCAATTTCTCAAGTTCTTACTTCCTTTGAAGATAATCATAGGAAAGCTTTTCATGAGAGCCTTTCATGACGACTTTCAAGTTCCTCATACTTAACATGAGATTTTTTATGTCTTCAATTAAGGATTGAGATCGGGTCATTTCCGCGTCCAACAGGTCATCGCTTTTGTCCAATAGTTTTTGAATATGTTCCATAGATTTCTGTTGTTCAGTTGCAATTTTAGCAAGTGTTTTGTAGCTGGGTTTGGATTCACAATCAGAGTCATCTTCACTTGATGTTTGAAAGTAAGCATCGCGTGAGTTTACCTTGGCACCACGTGCCATGAAGCAGTAGGTGGGAGCGGAGTCGTCCTTGTCATTAGCATCAGCATAGGTGAAGGAGCCATTGTCTTCAGTGTTGAAGATGGACTTGGCAACGTAGGCTGTAGCTAGAGCCAGACTTGCAACGCCAGAGTCAGACTCCTCCTCAGACTCCACCTCCGCCTCCTCAGAAGCAGACTCCTCCTCTGAATCCATCTCCTTGCCAACAAAAGCACAAGCCTTGCCAGATGAGCTCTTCTTGTGTGATGAAGGCTTTGATGAAGACTTGGAAGAAGACCTTGAGGATTTCTTCTTCTTCTTCTTATCATCAAAATCATATTCCTTGCTCTTCTTCTTCTTCTTCTTCTTGTTTTCATTATCCCACTGCGGACACTCAGAGATGTAGTGACCAGGTTTCTTGCACTTGTGGCATGTTCTCTTCTTGTGGTCATGAGTAGAAGCTTCATCATTTCTTGAGCTGGATCGTGAAGACTTTCTGAAGCCTTTCTTCTTGGTGAATTTCTGGAACTTCTTCACAAGCATAGCAAGCTCCTTTCTAATGTCTTCAGGATCACCAGAACTGCAGTCAGATTCTTCTTCAGATGAGGAAGCAGCTTTTGCCTTCAAAGCGCGAGTTCCACCATAGTTGGGACCATAGATATCTCTTTTCTCAGATAGTTGAAACTCATGTGTGTTGAGCCTCTCAAGTATGTCAGACGGGTCGAGTGTATTGAAGTCAGGGCGTTCTTGAATCATCAGGGCTATGGTGTCAAACAAGCTATCAAGTGATCTCAGGAGTGTCCTGACGATTTCATGCTTGGTGATCTCAGTGGTGCCGAGAGCATGAAGCTCATTTGTGATGTCAGTGAGGCGATCAAACGTGAGCTGAACATTCTCATTGTCGTTTCTCTTGGAGCAGTTGAAGAGGTTGCGAAGGACACTGATCCTTTGATCTCTCTGGGTTGAGACGCCTTCGTTGACCTTGGAGAGCCAGTCCCAGACTAGCTTCGACGTTTCCAGAGCACTCACACGGCCATACTGTCCTTTGGTCAGATGACCACAGATGATGTTCTTGGCAGTAGAATCCAGTTGAATGAACTTCTTGACATCATCAGGGGTGACACCTTCACCAGTCTCGGGGACGCCGTTCTTGACGACATACCATAGATTGACATTAGTGGCTTCAAGATGCATGCGCATATTATTCTTCCAGTAGGGGTAATCAGTGCCATCAAAGACAGGGCACACATCGGAGACTTTGATTATCCTTGCAGTCGACATAGCTAAAACTCCAGGTGGTTAAACCGAATCACATAGAACAAGGGAGTACCTTGCTCTAATACCAATTTAAAGTGCTAGTTATCGACTAGAGGGGGGTGAATAGGCGATTTTTATGAAAGTCTTCAGAACATGGAAGTTTCGAAGACAAACGATAGAAATGAACCTATTAACATGTAGCGGAAGGTAGACTACACTAGGCATGCCATAGTCAAGTATTCAATGAAGTGAAAGCATGAAGACTAATAGCAGCTAGGTAGTATGGATCAGGATGGAAGATAGTATGAAGCCAATCAAAACAAGTAGTCACACAATGAAGTCAAACGGATAATGCAAGCAGGCAATGACTTCACGAAGACAAACTCTAAGTAAAGAGAAGGAAGAGATAGAACCAGTTGCTTGGTGAAGACAAAGGATTTGTTGGACCAGTTCCAGTTGCTGTGACAACTGTACGTCTGGTTAGGGAGGCTGGGATTCAACTCAGAAGACCGCGTCTTCACCTTGTTCCCCTTGAGCTAAGGACACTTAGTCCCCGCCCAATCACTCTGTTAAGTCTTCAAGGTAGACTTCCAAACCTTCACAGACTTTGTTCACCAGCAATCCAAAATGACTCTTGGATGCTCAGAAGGCGACGCCTAACCGGCTGGAGGATTCACAGTCCTCAAGTGTAACAAGTCTTCAGATCACGCGGACAGAAAGACTTCAGTGATGCCAAACACTCTTTGGGCTCTGGGTGTTTTGGATTGTCCTCGCAAGGATTTCTCTGTCAAATGCTTCGGAGGTGGGTTGCTCTCAAATGACAAAAGACGTGCACTGACTCTGAGCAGCCACCAATTTATGGTGTAGGGGGTGGGCTATTTATAGCCACTAGGCAACCTAACCTGATTTGTCTGAAATGACCCTGGGTCACTAAGGAACTGACACGTGTTCCAATGGTCATATTTCAAACACACGCGGCAACTTGACTTGGGATACAAGTAAAGCTGACTCATCCAACTCTGGATAAGATTTGCTCTCATTGTCTTCGCTCGAAGACACAGGATTTGGTTGAGCATCACTTCAGTCACTCTGACTTTGTTCACTTGAACCCCACTTAATAGTACGGTGGTTCCTATGACTCAACAAAGAAGAAAATGAAACTACGAAACAACTATGTCTTCGCGCTCCAAAGACTTCATGCGATGTCTTCGCATTTCATAGTCTTCAATGTGAATATCTTCACATACCACCATTATCTTCAATGTCTTCACACATTTTTAGGGGTCATCTCCGGTAGGTAAACCGAATCAATGAGGGACTACTACTTGTGTTATCCTGCAATTCTCACAAACACATTAGTCCCTCAACCAGGTTTGTCGTCAATACTCCAAAACCAACTAGGGGTGGCACTAGATGCACTTACACCTCCCAACAAGCGCTATCGTTTAACGCCCCTAGCTAGGCATTGAAAATTTCAATGATGCTCACATGAAAGACAAGAATTGAAGCACAAAGAGAGCATCATGAAACACGTGAAAAACACATCTAAGTCTAACATACTTCCTATGCATAGGCATCTTATAGGCAAACAAATTATCATAGCAAGCAAAAACTAGCATATGCAAGGAAGCGGAACGAAACAATAGCAATCTCAACATAACGAGAGGTAATTTAGTAAAATGAAAATTTCTACAATCATATTTTCCTCTCTCATAATAATTACTTGTGGGATCATAAGCAAATTCAACAAAATAGCTATCACATAAAATATTTTCAACATGATCCACATGCATGCAAAGTTGACATTTTTCCAAAATAGTGGGATTAAAATTAACTAAAGTCATGACCTCTCCAAACCAACTTTTATCAAAAAATTCATAAGATTGAACATTCTCCAAATATGTGGGATCTAAAGTTGACACTCTTCCAAACCCACTTTCAATAATATTGCAAACACTATTATCAATCTCATATTCATCATGGGGCTTAAATAAATTTTTAAGATCAAAAGAAGAATCACCCCAATCATGATCATTGCAACAAATAGTAGTCATAGCAAAACTAGCACCCCCAAGCTTGAGGTTTTTCATATCATTAACACAATTGACCTTAAGAGAATTTATAATAACATCATTGCAATCATGCTTTTCATCGAACGAACTATCAAGTATGGGTGCAACAGCAACGATCTCATGTTTAACATAAGGAACTATAACAAATTCATCTTCATAAATATTGGCATCATGGCCACAAGAACATCAAGGATCATGTTCATCAAGGGATATTTCAATCAAATCATCGGAATCATAATTATCTATAGATTCATGCATATCATTATTTTCTTCCGAAGCAACGGTCATTCTTTCAATAAATTCTTTGACATAGACATTATGAGCATAGTTTTCATAGCAATATTTAAGTATGTCAAAATTTTCAGATTTGTAGAGAGTAATATCACACTTTTCAATCAAAGAAGCAACTTCATAAGCACCCTTAAAAGCAACAAATTCTTCAATTTGTTCGATATCGTAGTAACTATAAACACCCTTTGCATAAGAAGATAAGATTTCATTATCATTAAACTCACATAGGTAGGGGAGGTGTTTTTTAGGGTTCTTAGAGCAACAAGTAAAATCACAAATTTCACAAAGATTCCAAGCATAACATAGCAATTTGTTTATTTGATCCCATAAGAGTCTCCCTTTTTCAGACAAACGGTGATGCACAAAATGAGAATGCTCATCTAAAGATTTCCCATCAACTAGGCTAGTTGGGGTTTCAGCACGAGCGCATAAGGATCGAAGATGATCCAAGTAGAACACTTTAAGTGGATCCATATCAATAGATTTTTGGCAAGCAAAGATGCAAGAAAATAGAAGGCACATGGAAACACAAAGAAAGATACATATGGGAAGAAGGCGAATGGAAAAAGGGCGAATAAAACGGCAAAGGTGAATTGGGGGAGAGGAAAACAAGAGGCAAATGGCAAATAATGTAATGCGAGGTATAAGAGTTTGTGATGGGTACTTGGTATGTCTTGACTTGGCGTAGATCTCCCCGGCAATGGCGCCAGAAATCCTTCTTGCTACCTCTTGAGCATGCGTTGGTTTTCCCTTGAAGAGGAAAGGGTGATGCAACAAAGCAGCGTAAGTATTTCCCTCAGTTTTTGAGAACCAAGGTGTCAATCCAGTAGGAGACCACGAGTGAGTCACCTCGTACCTACACAAACAAATAAGAACCTCGCAACCAACGCGATAAAGGGGTTGTCAATCCCTTCACGGCCACTTGCAAGAGTGAGATCTGATAGAGATAATAATAATAAGATATATTTTTGGTATTTTTATGATATAGATTGAAAGTAAAGATTGCAAAATAAAATAGATTGGAAACTTGTATGATGGAAAATAGACCCGGGGGCCATAGGTTTCACTAGTGGCTTCTCTCAAGATAGCATAAATATTATAGTGGGTGAACAAATTACTGTCGAGCAATTGATAGAATTGAGCATAGTTATGAGAATATCTAGGTATGATCATGTATATAGGCATCACGTCCATGACAAGTAGACCGACTCCTGCCTGCATCTACTATTATTACTCCACACATCGACCGCTATCCAGCATGCATCTAGAGTATTAAGTTCATAAGAATGGAGTAACGCTTTAAGCAAGATGACATGATGTAGAGGGATAAACTCATGCAATATGATATAAACCCCATCTTTTTATCCTCAATGGAAACAATACAATACGTGTCGTTTCCCTTTCTATCACTGGGATCGAGCACCGCAAGATTGAACCCAAAGCTAAGCGCTTCTCCCATTGCAAGAAAGATCAATCTAGTAGGCCAAACCAAACTGAAAATTCGAAGAGACTTGCAAAGATAACCAATCATACATAAAAGAATTCAGAGAAGATTCAAATATTGTTCATAGATAATCTTGATCATAAACCCACAATTCATCGGATCTCGACAAACACACCGCAAAAGAAGATTACATCAAATAGATCTCCAAGAGAATCGAGGAGAACTTTGTATTGAGATCCAAAGAGAGAGAAGAAGCCATCTAGCTAATAACTATGGACCTGAAGGTCTGAGGTAAACTACTCACACATCATCGGAGAGGCTATGGTGTTGATGTAGAAGCCCTCCGTGATCAATGCCCCCTCCGGCAGAGCGGCGGAAAAGGCCCCCAAGATGGGATCTCACGGGTACAGAAGGTTGCGGTGGTTGAATTAGGTTTTCGTGGTGCTCCCCGATGTTTTCAGGGTACGTAGGTATATATAGGAGGAAGAAGTAGGTCGGTGGAGCCACGAGGGGCCCACGAGGGTGGAGGGCGCGCCCCCTGCCTCGTGGCTTCCTCGTTGGTTGCTTGACGTCCACTCCAAGTCCTCTGGATCAAGTTTGTTCCAAAAATCACGCTCCCGAAGGTTTCATTCTGTTTGTACTCCGTTTGATATTCTTTTTCTGTGGAACACTGAAATAGGCAAAAAAACAGCAATTTGGGCTGGGCCTCTGGTTAATAGGTTAGTCCCAAAAATAATATAAAAGTGTATAAATAACACTACTAGGGAAAACCCTAGCAGTAGCGCTGGTTTTGTGCTCACTAGTAGCGCGGGTAGGCACGCTACTAATAAGGCGCTACAGCTATTGCTTAGCAGTAATGCGTGCCGCACGCGCTATTGCTAGGACAAATAGCTGCAGCGCTTGTTCACTCCCACGCTGCTGCTAATGTAACTACTAGCAGCGTGTTTTCTTTCCATCGCTACTAGTATTATTTTTTTATTTTTTTATTTTTAGTGTATTTATGCGCCATCGTACAAATATTGGTACAATACCAGGTATGAGGTTTACATCATTATGTCCATAACAGTGTGTCAAATGAAGGTGGATTAGGTTCAAGTGGAGGCAATATGTGGTGCATGTCAAAAGTATACTACTAATCCAAACTTGATCTAGTTTGGACTAGTAGTACTTTCGATGTGCACCACATGTTGCCTCCACTTGAATCTAATCCGCCAACACAAGCTATTTAATCATCATCATAATCATTAGCACCAACAATATTTATTTAATCACCACTAACACTAGCTAATAATAATCATCAGTCATTACCACCAACACTAGCTATTTTATCATCATAGTAATAGTGTAGCACATCATCATCCTCAAACTCATTTCTAGCTAATCACTCCTGCTGCTCTCTCTTAGGTAAAACAACATAAAACATGTGTAGCTCTCCTCCTTGATCAAGTTGGAGCATGCAGATGAACCTGTCTCCTAATTTTGGGTAGCACATCTTTTTGCTGCCCCCTAGTACTTGTCTGCGCTCCCCCATCACATATCTGGTCCAGTCTTGCACTATTAAGCATTCATCGCTGATCTTGAATGCACTAAAGTAACATGTAGGATATCTTGGCCGTAAGCTAATAATACTCATGGTACCTTTAGTCTCGATCCCATAAGGCACAACATTCATCGGGAGTCCCTGTTGAAGAACATCGTATGGTCACATACTTAGCAATGAAGTTTAGCTTCACAAATAATGTATGGAAAAGATGCACTGAGGACAAATAGTAAAAATCTTACCATCCTTCCTAAATAGATGCGACCATAGTTCATGACAAACACTATTGGTCGCATGTTTTCAGTACTAAGATTTCTAAGTCCAGGAAGAAAATTTGTCTTGACGGTATCAAGATCCTCAAGCCATGAAACATAATGACTTAGCTCCTCGTAGTTTAGTTCAGCCCCAGGACAGTAGTAGGTCCTGTCTACCAAGCGCTGGACATGTTTGCTTACACCGAAATAAGCTGACAATACAAATTAGTTGTCAACTATTTTTGAATAAACAATATCAAAGACATAAATATGGTTGAGAAACTTACATTTTGGTGTAACTGGAGGCATCTGCACATCGACCCAGATGTCGGTATTACCTTCAATATCATCTTCTGGACGAATATCAAAGGTGATAACCATATCAGGCTGAAATGCATAAGTCTTGCATAGTGCTCGCCATGTTTTGCATCCAAAATAGGTGTAGTCGTCTGAATTGTATAATTTTGCGTGGAAAATATAACCATGCTCGGTCTTCAAATAAACTTTCTTTACCTCCATAGTATGAATGAAACCTATCTTATCCAATACAAAAACTCTTGCATGGCAGGGGATACGCTAGTAGAATAGTAAAAAAATATAAGTTGAAGCAAATGAAGCAGATGTCATGCTTAATTACGAAAAAAGACTTGTCGTTGTGACTTACTGTATCCACTTTGAAGTTCTCGTCCAGCTTGATGCTGAAGCGCCTATCATCATCTAGGAAGATTCCGTCGCACAGGCCGCGCTCGTCTTCGCAGTATTTGCAAATACCGAAATCCTTTTTGTCGTCAGACATTTCCTATGTTCATAGTTAAAACATTAATTGAAAATCGATAGAAGACAACTACCAGGATACTCAACACACAAATCCGGGGCACTCGATATTTCCTACATATTCTGGCAAAAGTCATGCCAAAATTCACGGAAAAATCCGGCATGACCTTTGCTAAAATAGGATATATCGAGTGCCTGAAATTTGCCGGAACAGAAATGAATCAACACTCCGGCAAAACATAGGCCACTCGGAGGTGTAACCTGCAAACATGACCGGCCACTTGGATATTGAGCAACACAAGATATACATTTCAAAAATATCTTATAAGACTCAAATTAGCATGCATTCAATAAGTAAAAGTAAATCATCTCATGCATCCGTACATCGTCGAATATTATCACTAATACATCCCGAATAGTGTCATACATATAACATCACTAGTACAACTAAAACCCTAGCACACGACGGGTATCGGCGCGGGCGGTGGACACCCACAGAGAAGGAACCATCACGGGATTATAGCTCCAGTGAGATCCCTGGAGAACCTGCCAGGTATTGGAGAACCTGTGCTCCAACGCAAACAAGTAGCGACGGACGTGCGCGTCCTCCTCACTAACATGGTGACGCACCACCTCCGCGGAGTCCTCGAGCCTCTGGACCGTCACTGGCCCACGCGACCGCCACCAAAGAAGGTTCGGGTCAATGACAGGCTGGCTCCTCACCAACCTGCGCCCCCCGGTAGGTAGCGCCTCCTAGTACCACCCCGGCGGAGCCCAGTCCCGGACATGGCCCATCTGGTCAAGCAGGTGTCGTCCTCCGCCGACTCGACGACGAGGATGCGGGATAGGCATCGTCCACGTCGATGCGGGAAAATTGCTTTAACTAAAAAAATAGCAACAAGTTCTTACTAACTAGTTCTATTAATTCAACTAACTAGTTCTTACTAAAAATAAACTTACTATAAATAAAAATATTCTAGTACCTAATTAGTACCTAGTTCTTACTAACTAGTTCCAACTATAAAGTGAAATAAGTGGTCAAATTTTACTCGTTTTATGATTCATCTTAGAAATTTGATTCGTTTCCACCCTTACATGAACCCTAACTCATTTGAGCCGCATCCGCATCTGATTCGTTTCCACCCTAACTAATTTGATGGAGGTAGAAACCCTAGGTAGAGGTAGGGGAGAGGGAGGAGCAGGCGTGCTCACCTCGGGTGCCTGCGACGAGGGAGGGGCATGCGGCGTCGAGGTCGTGGTCGGGGCTCCGGGGCGGCGTTGAGGTCGGGGGGGCGGCGTCCGGGGCGGCGTTGAGGTCGGGGTCGGGGGTGGCGTCCCGGGCGGCGTTGAGTTCGGGGGCCGGGCCGATGTTGAATCTGGGGTCGGGGGCGGCGTGGGGAGAGCGCGGCGGCTGAGGGGCGACGGCGGCGGCGAGAGTGGAGTTGATTTGGGGGATGAAGTGACCGTGGGGAAGGACGAACCACGTGGTTAAGTGAGAAGTACCAGTAGTGCGTTCCAGAAAGGGCGCTGCTACTACGTTAGCTACAGCGCGTTCTGGAATACACGCTGCAGCTATAGCGATTAGCAGTAGCGCTGGGCCATTATACGCGCTACTGCTAGGTTGGGCTAGCCATGTGCGCCCAGTTCAAACGTAGCAGCAGCGCTTTTCGCTAGTACGCGCTACTGCTAAAGTCATAGCAGTAGCGCGGTTTATTTACGCGTGCTGCTACTAAGTAGCAACAGCGCTTGATTTTGTACAGCGGTACTGGTAAAATTCTGTGTATAGGCTTTTCCCAAGTAGTGTAAGCCCATTAAACATCCAAAACAGAATATATATATATATATATATATATAATAGCATGGAGCAATCAAAAATTATAGATACGTTGGAGACGTAACAATTAACTCCCAGTTGAGTCAAGTGGTTGTGGTACCCAGACATTCTGAGTATATGTTCACTGACAGAACTATTCTACTCCATCTTGCAGTTGTAGAACTTATTGGAGACTTCATATCTCTCAATCCGGGCATTTTCTTGAAATATTAACTTCAACTCCTGGAATATCTCATATGCTCCATGACGTTCAAAACGTCGTTGAAGTCCCGGTTCTAAGCCGTAAAGCATGGTACACTGAACTATCGAGTAGTCATCAGCTTTGCTCTGCCAGGTGTTCATAACATCTGGCGTTGCTCCTGCAGCGGGTTTTTCACCTAGCGGTGCTTCCAGGGCGTAATTCTTTTGTGCAGCAATGAGGATAATCCTCATCGTTGTAGTTGCTACCATCATCTTTCAACTTAGCTTTATCTAGGAATGCATTAAAATTCAACGGAAGAACAACACGGGCCATCTATCTACAACAACATAGACATTCAAAATACTATCAGGTACTAAGTTCATGATAAATTAAAGTTCAATTAATCAAATTACTTAAGAACTCCCACTTAGATAGACATCTCTCTAATCATCTAAGTGATCACGTGATCCATATCAACTAAACCATGTCCGATCATCACGTGAGATGGAGTAGTTTTCAATGGTGAACATCACTATGTTGATCATATCTACTATATGATTCACGCTCGACCTTTCGGACTCCAGTGTTCCGAGGCCATATCTGCATATGCTAGGCTCGCCAAGTTTAACCCGAGTATTCCACGTGTGCAAAACTGGCTTGCACCCGTTATATGTGAACGTAAAGCTTATCACGCCCGATTATCATGTGGTGTCTCGGCACGACGAACTGTAGCAACGGTGCATGCTCAGGGAGAACACTTATACCTTGAAATTTAGTGAGAGATCATCTTATAATGCTACCGCCGAACTAAGCAAAATAAGATGCATAAAGGATAAGCATCACATGCAATCAATATAAGTGATATGATATGGCCATCATCATCTTGTGCCTTTGATCTCCATCTCCAAAGCACCATCATGATCACCATCGTCACCGGCTTGACACCTTGATCTCCATCGAAGCATCATTGTCGTCTCACCAACTATTGCTTCTATGACTATCGCTACCGCTTAGTGATAAAGTAAAGCAATTACATGGCAATTGCATTTCATACAATAAAGTGACAACCATATGGCTCCTGCCAGTTACCGATAACTGTGTTACAAAACATGATCATTTCATACAATAAAATTTAGCATCATGTCTTGACCATATCACATCACAACATGCCCTGCAAAAAGAAGTTAGACGTCCTCTACTTTGTTGTTGCAAGTTTTACGTGGCTGCTACGGGCTGAGCAAGAACCGTTCTTACCTACGCATCAAAAACCACAACGCGGTATAGTGATTGCTTTTTGATCTTCAGAAAGAACCCTGTTCATTGAATCCGATTCAACTAAAGCTGGAGAAACAGACACCCACTAGCCACCTGTGTGCGAAGCACGTCGGTAGAACCAGTCTCGCGTAAGCATACGCGTAATGTCGGTCTGGGCCGCTTCATCCAACAATGCCGCTGAATCAAGAATCAACTAGTGACGGCAAGCAATATGTATATACCCATGCCCACAACTCCTTTGTGTTCTACTCATGCATATAACATCTATGCATAAACCTGGCTCGGATGCCACTGTTGGGGAACGCAGTAATTTCAAAAAAATTCCTAAGCACACGGAAGATCATGGTGATGCATAGCAACGAGAGGGGAGATTATCGTCTACGTACCCTCGTAGACCATAAGCGGAAGCGTTTTATCAAAGCCGTTGATGTAGTCGTACATGAGGGAGTCCTGGATTAGGGGGTCTCCGGACAGCCGGATTATATCCTTTGGCCGGACTGTTGGACTATGAAGATACAAGATTGAAGACTTCGTCTCATGTCCGGATGGGACTCTACTTGGAGTGGAAGGCAAGTTAGGCAATATGGATATGTATATCTCCTCCTTTGTAACCGACCTTGTGTAACCCTAGCCCCCTTCGGTGTCTATATAAACCGGATGGTTTTAGTCTGTAGGACAACATACAATCATACCATAGCCTAGCTTCTAGGGTTTAGCCTCTCTGATCTCGTGGTAGATCTACTCTTGTACTACCCATATCATCAATATTAATCAAGCAGGACGTAGGGTTTTACCTCCATCAAGAGGGCCCGAACCTGGGTAAAAAATCGTGTCCCCTGCCTCCTGTTACCATCCGCCTTAGACGCACAGTTCGGGACCCCCTACCCGAGATCCGCCGGTTTTGACACCGACATTGGTGCTTTCATTGAGAGTTCCTCTGTGTCGCCGGTAGGCTTGATGGCTCCTTCTATCATCGATAGCGATGCAATCCAGGGTGAGACTTTTCTCCCCGGACAGATCTTTGTGTTTGGTGGCTTCGCACTGCGGGCCAACTCGCTTGGCCATCTGGAGCAGATCGAAAGTTACGCCCCTGGCCACCAGGTCAGATTTGGAAGCTTAAACTACACGGCCGATATCTGTGGAGACTTGATCTTCGACATATTCGAGCCTCTGCCTTGTGCGCCACGCGGTCACGATGAGTACGATTTAGCTCTACCATCAGACAGTGTTCAAGAGATCGCATTGGCAGCCGCTCCGACCCTCAATTCGGAGCCAGTTGTGCCGTCCATGGACGGTTGGATGGACCCCGCCACGGAGGCCTTACCCTCAGCGGTGATCGAGCCGAACATCGACCTTACCCTGCACGAGAGCCGTGTTGTCAAACTGCCAGATCCTTCTCCGGCCACGGACTCCGAACCGCCTGCGCCCGTTCCTAGCGAATCCGATTGGGCGCCGATCATGGAGTTTACCTCCGCGGATATTTTTCAGCACTCGCCCTTTGGCGACATACTGAGCTCATTAAGGTCTCTCTCCTTGTCAGGAGGATCCTGGCCGAACTATGTCCGGCAGGATTGGGATGCGGATGACGAAGAAATTCGCTGCCCACCCACCACCCACTTAGTAGCCACTGTCGATGACTTAACCGACATGCTCGACTTCGACTCCGAAGACAACGACGGTATGGACGACGATGCGGGAGACGAAGAGGAACCACTGCCCACAGGGCACTGGACAGCCACCTCATCATATGATATATACATGGTGGACACACCCAAAGAAGGCAATGGCGACGAGACAGCGGAGGATGACCCCTCCAAGAAGCAACCCAAGCGCCGACATCAGCGGCGCCGCTCTAAGTCCCGCCAAAGCAAAAGTGGTGATACCGGCACAGGAGATAATAACACTCCGGATAGTGCCGAAGACAACAACAATCCCCTCCAGCAAGATCTAGGATAGGAGGATGGAGAAGCCAGACCTCATGAGAGAGCGGCAGATAGAGAGAAATAGGATAATGATTACATACCTCCCTCCGAAGACGAGGCAAGCCTCGGCGATGACGAATTCGTTGTGCCAGAGGATCCCGTCAAACAAGAGCGCTTCAAGCGCCGGCTTATAGCCACGGCAAATAGCCTTAAGAAAAAGCAGCAGCAGCTTCAAGCTGATCAAGATCTGCTAGCTGACAGATGGACTGAAGTCCTCGCGGCCGAGGAATATAAACTCGAGCGCCCCTCCAAGAGTTACCCAAAATGCAGGTTGCTACCCCGACTGGAGGAAGAAGCGTATGACGCGGCTGATCGGCCACCTCATGGCCGCGATAGAGAGGCATTCCAGCCAAAAACTCAGCCTGCACCCCGATGCCATTCAAATAAAAAGGCATGGGGAAATACGCCAGACCTGCGAGACGTATTGGAGGACAAAGCAAAACATGCAAGATCGATCTACGGATCACGAGGGCGCGCCACTAGGCAAGACGATAAACGTCACGCCGGATACAGTAAAAGTAAGTCCGGCCGGGCCGACCACATCGGACACGACTCATTCGAGCTGCGTCGCGACATTGCCCAGTACAGAGGCGCCGCACACCCCCTATGCTTCACAGACGAAGTAATGGATCATCAAATCCCAGAGGGTTTCAAACCCGTAAATATTGAATCATACGACGGCACAACAGATCCTGCGGTATGGATCGAGGATTTCCTCCTCCACATCCACATGGCCCGTGGTGATGACTTACACGCCATCAAATACCTCCCACTAAAGCTCAAAGGACCAGCGCGGCATTGGCTTAATAGCTTGCCAGCAGAGTCCATTAGCTGTTGGGAAGATCTGGAGGCCGCATTCCTCGACAACTTTCAGGGCACTTATGTGCGACCACCAGATGACGATGACTTGAGCCACATAATTCAGCAGCCAGAAGAATCGGCCAGGCAATTCTGGACTCGGTTCCTAACAAAGAAAAATCAAATCATCAACTGTCCGGATGCAGAGGCCTTAGCAGCTTTTAAACACAACATCCGCGACGAGTGGCTAGCCCGGCACCTTGGTCAGGAAAAGCCGAAATCCATGGCAGCCCTCACGATACTCATGAACCGCTTTTGTGCGGGAGAAGATAGCTGGCCGGCTCGCAGTAATAACATATCAAAGAACCATGGTACTTCGGACACCATGGACGGCAATAGCAGGTCACGTCGCAACAAACATAAGCGCCGCATTAACAACGACAATACCGAGGATACGGCAGTCAATGCCGGATTCAAAGGCCCTAAACCCGGTCAGCGGAAAAAGCCATTTAAAAGAAGCACTCCGGGCCCGTCCAGTTTGGACCGCATACTCGATCGCTCGTGTCAAATACACGGCACCCCCGACAAGCCAGCCAACCACACCAATAGGGATTGTTGGGTATTCAAGCAGGCCGGCAAGTTAATTGCCGAAAACAAAGATAAGGGGCCACATAGCGATGACGAGGAGGAGCCCCGGCAGCCGAATACCGGAGGACAGAAGAGGTTCCCCCCACAAGTGCGGACGGTGAACATGATATACGCAACCCACATCCCCAAGAGGGAGTGGAAGCGTGCGCTCAGGGACGTATATGCGTTGGAGCCAGTCGCCCCAAAGTTCAACCCATGGTCCTCCTGTCCGATCACCTTCGGTCGCAGGGACCATCCCACTAGTATCCGTCATGGCGGATTCGCCGCACTGGTCCTAGACCCAATCATCGACGGATTTCACCTCACTCGAGTCCTTATGGATGGCGGCAGTAGCCTAAACCTGCTTTACCAGGACACAGTGCGCGAAATGGGTATAGACCCCTCAAGGATCAAACCCACAAAACGAACTTTAAAGGCGTCATTCCAGGTGTAGAGGCCCATTGCACAGGCTCAATTACACTGGAAGTGGTCTTCGGATCGCCGGATAACTTCCGAAGCGAAGAATTAATCTTCGATATAGTCCCGTTCCGCAGTGGCTATCATGCACTGCTCGGGCGAACCGCATTTGCAAGATTCAATGCGGTACCGCATTATGCATACCTCAAGCTCAAGATGCCAGGACCTCGGGGGGTCATCACAGTTAATGGAAACACAGAGCACTCTCTCTGCACGGAGGAGCACACTGCGGCCCTCGCAGCAGAAGCGCAAAGCAGCCTCTCAAGGCAATCCACCAGTTCGGCGTTTCAAGACCCGGACACCTTCAAGCGCGCCCGGAGTAATCGGCAACTAGACCGCTCGGCACGATCTGAGCTCGCTTAGCAATGCGGCCCCCACCTCGGCCCAAGCCAAACGGCCAAATTCATGCCACACGTACATAATTACGCATTAAAAATACCATGGGCACAGGCGGGGAGGGGGGCACAACTACGGCACGCCCCAATACGCGGCTTAAACCGCACCAGGGGCTTCCCGCTTTGTTATTTTTCTCTTTCAGGACTTTAATCTCTGGAAACCCTGTCCGGCAGCATGATTGCCGAACACATGATGCAGCAACCAAGGAGGCAGAAAGCTACGTCACACCACGGAACTCCCGGGTGGATTACGATGACGAGTGAAATATTTGCTTTAATACTATTCCCCAGCTTGCCCTTGGAAGGGACATAGTCCTTCTTTTTTCTTATTGCACTATCTGTATCATTCTACTTTAACGCACCTTTTTGTATAAACAGTGCATAACATTACGACTATTATTGCATTCTTGTTATATATATATGTGTTCATTAATGACGCCTTGCAACCGTACACTTTGGTACGACCAATACACCAGGGGCTTAAGTACCCCACATTATGGTGTGAGAAGTCCGAACACTTTCACAAGTGTGGCACCCCGAACTTATAGCATTATATGCATCAGCTCTGAATCATGTCTTTGGTCAATAGTTGGGTTTGCCCGGCTCCTATGTTTTGGTACCTTACGTTCCGCTGTATCGGCTAAGGTAGCACTAGGAGAACTACTGTGATTGTGCCCCGGTTCTGCTGGGCTAAGCACCTCAGTAGAGAAAGCTAAAACTGACTGTCATGATAAGGAAAGAGACTGGTCGCTGTTCGGCGAGGTTTCGAGTCCCTAAAGACTTATGCCAGGGCGAGGAGCCGGTCCTTTCCGGCTTAAAGGCGTGTATCGCGCCCCGAATTCGGCCTTCCGAATACCAGGGGCTTCGCCGAAATTTAAAATTATAGAATTCTATGGCTAAGTGAGAGTGATAAAGCATTATTAGTTCGGTTGCCTTGTTCGCTGTGTTGAGCACCTCCCTCGAAGGACCCAAAAATGGGAACAAGAGTGCTCAGGTTTATCCCGAACACCCCAGCACTTGCGGCATGGGGGCAGAAGCCGAGGACTAGCCATCTCTCAGATTGGATAAACAGCCAAACATAAGGTAATATTTTAAATTCAAACAAGCATTGCATAGCGCATATGAAACAAGTTTTCATCATACAGGATCACACGAGCAGGTTTACTCAAATATTACATCCTTTGAACATTCGTCCGCTACAAGACGGGCACCCTTCAGGACACCCTCATAATAAATTTCGGGGGTGCGATGCTCCTTGCCCTGCGGTGGTCCTTTCCTGATCAGCTTCACGGCGTCTAGCTTGGCCCATTGCAGCTTCACACGGGCGAAAGCCCGGCGTGCACCTTCAATGCAGACGGACCGCTTGACGACTTCTAGCCGTGGGCAGGCATCCACAAGCCGCCTCACCAGGCCGAAGTAACTATTCGGAAGGGCGTCACCAGGCCACAGCCGGACTATAAAGCCCTTCATGGCATGTTCGGCCGCCTTGTGTAGCTCGACCAGCTGCTTCAGCTGATCGCTCATAGGCATCGGGTGTTCGGTCCCAGTATACTGAGACCAGAACAGCTTCTCCGTTGAGCTTCCCTCCTCGGCCTGGTAAAACTGTGCGGCATCCGACACGCTGCGGGGCAAATCTGCGAATGCTCCTGGAGAGCTCCGGATTCGGGTAAGTAATAGGTAATTTACTCTCACATGCTTGCTTTGCATATAGAATGCCTTACCCGCCGCTATTTTCTTCATCACGTCAATCTCCTGGAGGGCCTTTTGGGCTTCGGCCTTGGCACTCTTCACGCTCTCGAGGGCCGCAGCAAGCTCAGACTCTCGCGTCTTCGAGTCAAGCTCCAACGCCTCATGCTTCGTCACGAGAGCCTGGAGCTCTTGCTGCACCTCGCCCACCCGAGCCTCTTGCCTTTCCCGCTCGGTGCGCTCCTTGGCCGCTTTATCTTCGGCCTCGGACAGTGCTTGCTTTAGGGTCGCCACTTCGGTCGTGGCCGTGGCAAATTCATGATGATCCTGTCATTTTGCAATCGCATTCTTTTTATACATATCCATAGATTAGGTACTACTTACCTTTGTTCTCCTCGAGCTACCCCTTGGCAAGGCCGAGCTCGTCCTTGGACCCTTTAAGGTCTTGCTTCAGTGCGGGGACCTCCGCAGTCAGTGCGGCAGATGCCAGCAGCGAAGCCTGCATACGCATATTGACATACTTATATTAGACTCCTGCGATATTGTTTGATCCTCTGTTCGGCTTTTCTTTGTGAGCACCGAACAGAGCATCAGGGGCTACTGTCTATGTAGTAATATTTTTCCTATATTTTGAACACTTACCTCAAAGCCTATTAGAAGGCTGGCACAGGCTTCAGTCAATCCGCTCTTGGCGGACTGAACCTTCTGGACCACCGCACTCATAATAGTACGGTGCTCCTCGTTGATGGAAGCGCTGCGAAGCGCTCCCAGCAGATTGTCCGGCGCCTCTGGATGGACAGAGGTCACCGGCACATGCGTCTTGCCCCTCTTGGAAGGAGGCCGCCTGCCCGAGTCCGGTACCACTGGAGGTTCCGGCGCGGTGTTCGGCTGAGGGCCGAACTTGGAGCCCTCAGGGGCCTTGTTTCCTCTGCTCCCAGAGTCCGGAAGGTCACCTTGAGGCGCCTCCTAGACTGTCTCCCCTCGACCCGATGCCTCTTGAGACAATACCTCGGCGTCGTCCGCAGGGCAAGGGGAGGTGGCGGTCAGAAGTGGATCGCTATCCATATCCGACGAGCCCAGGGAGCCGTCCGACGATACATCGATACGGGCTAGTGGCGGCCTGCATAATCATATTCGACGTTAGGAGAAGCAGTGCGACAAAGGAATGCTATGAGTTACTCTGGTATCCGAATACTTACGACTTCGCCAGGGGCTTGGCCCTGAGTAGCCACTCGTCTTCGCCTTCGGCGGCGGTGGTGGAACTGTCCGGAAGGAGAGTCCTTCCCTTCTTGGACCCTTCGGCCTCCCCAGTTGGGGCGGCCTTCC
This sequence comes from Triticum urartu, assembly GCF_003073215.2. Taxonomy (NCBI): domain Eukaryota; kingdom Viridiplantae; phylum Streptophyta; class Magnoliopsida; order Poales; family Poaceae; genus Triticum; species Triticum urartu. The sequence continues at coordinate 504,652,040 of NC_053023.1, read as the reverse complement.
TTTTCTTGTCTCCCCCAACTGAAGGGGGAGCATCTTCTTCTCCCTCCTCGTCTTCAGGGGAGGAGTGTGTCGCAGAGTTATCGGATGATGAGTCCGATGACGCTTGGCGTCGGGAACTCTTTCGGGTCCCCTTGGCCTTGTTGGTCTTCTCCGGCACCTTGTAAGGAGCCGGAGTCAACATCTTCGTCAGGAGAGCGTCTGCTGGGCCTTCGGGCAAAGGAGCCGAACAGTCGATCTGTCCGGCCGTTTCCTACCAGTCCTATCAAAAGGTACGGGAGCTTAGATCCCGCATAGAGTCAAACTATGAAAAACAAGTATCCTATAAGAGGTAAAACAGCTTACCGCAATCCTCGGTAGTGGGAGGGGGAACCTCGGCGCCCTTGAATAGCACCTTCCAGGCATCCTCGTGTGTTGTATCGAAGAGCCTGTTCAGAGTTTGGTGCTGGGCCGGGTCGAACTCCCACAAGTTGAAAGCCCGTTGTTGACACGGGAGGATCCGGCGGATGAGCATGACCTGGACTACGTTGACGAGTTTGAGCTTCTTGTTCACCATGTTTTGGATACATGTTTGGAGTCCGGTCAGCTCTCCCGAACTACCCCAGGACAGGCCCTTCTCTTGCCAAGAGGTGAGCCGAGTGGGGATGCCAGATCGGAACTCGGGGGCCGCTGCCCATGCAGGGTCACGCGGCTCGGTGATGTAGAACCACCCCGATTGCCACCCCTTTATGGTCTCCACGAAGGAGCCCTCGAGCCATGTGACGTTGGGCATCTTGTCCACCATGGCGCCTCCGCACTCCACCTGGTGGCCGCTCACAACCTTCGGCTTGACATTGAAGGTCTTCAGCCATAAGCCGAAGTGGGGCTTGATGCGGAGGAAGGCCTCGCACATGACGATAAACGCCGAGATGTTGAGGATGAAGTTCGGGGCCAAATCGTGGAAATCCAGGCCGTAGTAAACATGAGCCCCCGGACGAATGGGTGGAGAGGGAATCCCAGTCCGCGGAGGAAATGGGTAAGGAACACTACCCTCTCATGGGGCCTGGGGGTGGGGATGAGCTGCCCCTCATCTGGGAGCCGATGCGCGATGTCATTGGGCAGGTATCCGGCTCTCCTCAGCTTCTTGATGTGTCCCTCCGTGACGGAGGAGACCATCCACCTGCCTCCCGCTCCGGACATGGTTGGAGAAGGTCAAGGTGGGAAATGCGGACTTGGGCGCTGGAGCTCGAGTGTGCGAAAATGGATGAGCAAAGGAGGAGGAAGGTGTGGATGAAAAGGTGAATCCTTATCCCTTTATATGGGCGGCCGAAACTATGCGCCCCCACTAGCCTGGTAAAACTCGCTTATCCCCCAAGCGCCGTAATTGATGGCGCGGTTGGGTTACCCATGCCCGTATTGATGAGAATCCCGTGATAAGGGACACAATCTCTGCTTTGACAAGACGTGTCAAAAAACTGCCTCGCGTTATGTGTGGGGATAGTTAAAGGATACGGTTCGAATAATCACCGGGCCATGGCATAATGTCGTGTTGCCAAAACAAGTCAGCAAATTGGATTTGTAGAAATATTATTCTCTCTACGGTGGTATGTGGAACTTATTTTGCAGGGTCAGACATTATCCTTGTATTCAAATTCTTCCGTGGTGTATTCAGAGGAGGAACCTGCCTTGCAATGCCGAAGACAATACTGCGCGCCGGACTCATCGTCATTGAAAGCCTGGTTCAGGGGCTACTGAGGGAGTCCTGGATTAGGGGGTCTCCGGACAGCCGGATTATATCCTTTGGCCGGACTGTTGGACTATGAAGATACAAGATTGAAGACTTTGTCTCGTGTCCGGATGGGACTCTACTTGGCGTGGAAGGCAAGCTAGGCAATACGGATGTGTATATCTCCTCCTTTGTAACCGACCTTGTGTAACCCTAGCCCCCTCCGGTGTCTATATAAACCGGAGGGTTTTAGTCCGTAGGACAACATACAATCATACCATAGGCTAGCTTCTAGGGTTTAGCCTCTCTGATCTCGTGGTAGATCTACTCTTGTACTACCCATATCATCAATATTAATCAAGCAGGACGTAGGGTTTTACCTCCATCAAGAGGGCCCGAACCTGGGTAAAACATCGTGTCCCCTGCCTCCTGTTACCATCCGCCTTAGACGCATAGTTCGGGACCCCCTACCCGAGATCCGCCGGTTTTGACACCGACAGTACACCTTCACGATCCATCCCGATCAAGTACCGAACGTACGGCACCTCCGCGTTCAACACACGTTCAACTCGATGACGTCCTCGCCTTCTTGATCCAGCAAGACGGGCGAAGTAGTAGATGAGTTCTGGCAGCACGATGGTGTGGTGACGGTGTTGGTGAAGAACAATCTTCACACGGCTTCGCCTAAGCACTACGAAAACTATGACGGAGGATAAACTAGAGGGGACGGGGTTGCCGGCACACGGCTTCGTGTTTCTTGATGTCTCTTGGGTGCTAGCCCTACCCCTCTATTTATATGTTGAGCCTTGGGGTCGAAACTTGGAGTAAAAGACTACACAAAGTCGGTTTCACCTGAAAGGCAAGAGTCCTTCTCGAACTCCAGGACCAGATGCCAGGGTTCCCGGCGTCTGGCCCCTAGACTCCGCAAAACTTCCTTTTGATCTTTCCAAAAACCTTGTGGGCTTTCCCCTTTGGCCCAAATAAAGTGTTCTCGTACCCAAACATTTCGGGATACATCCGGAACCCTTTCTGGTGAATTCTGGAACCCTTCCAGAGACCAAACACTATTATCCCATATATCAATCTTTATATTCGGACCATTCCGAAGTTCCTCGTCATGTCCGTGATCTCATCCCCAACTCCGAACAACATTCGGTCATCAACATACATAACTCATATAGCACTATATCGTCAACGAACGTTAAGCGTGCGGACCCTACGGGTTCGAGAACTATGTAGACATGACTGAGACACCTCTCTGGTCAATAACCAATAGCGGAACCTAGATGCCCATATTGGCTCCTACATATTCTACGAAGATCTTTATCGGTCGAACCTCATAACAACATACATTGTTCCCTTTGTCATCGGTATGTTAGTTGCCCGAGATTCGATCGTTGATATCTCAATACCTAGTTTAATCTAGTTACCGGCAAGTCTCTTTACTCGTTCCATAATGCTACATCCCGTAACTAACTCATTAGCTACATTGCTTGCAAGGCTTATTGTGATGTACATTACCAAGAGGGCCCAGAGATACCTCTCCGACAATCGGAGTGACAAATCCTAATCTTGATCCATGCCAACTCAACAAACACCATCGGAGACACCTGTAGAGCACCTTTATAATCACCCAATTATGTTGTGACGTTTGGTAGCACACAAAGTGCTCCTCCGGTATTCGGGAGTTGCATGATCTCATAGTCATAGGAACATGTATAGTTATGGAGAAAGCAATAGCAACAAACTAAACGATCATCGTGCTAAGCTAACGGATGGGTCAAGTCAATCTCACATCATTCTCTAATGATGTGATCCCGTTAATCAAATGACAACTCATGTCTATGGTTAGGAAACATAACCATCATTGATTCAACGAGCTAGTCAAGTAGAGGCAAACTAGTGACACTCTGTTTGTTTATGTATTCACACATGTACTAAGTTTCCAGTTAATACAATTATAGCATGAATAATAAACATTTATCGTGATATAAGGAAATATAAATAACAACTTTATTATTGCCTCTAGGGCATATTTCCTTCATTGAAATCTTGTAAGATTCCATGGTACATGACGTCTCATTCTCGCATTTTTGTATTTCTATGTTTTCAAATTCTTGCAAACGAGATTGGATTTTTTTACAGAACCTCGTTATAGGACGGGGAGCTACCGCGATGCATTACAGAAGAAGAGAGTGAGCATGTAAGTGTTCTCTCTCTTTCTCTCTGATGTAAATTTTTCAGTGAACAGTGAACTAGATTTTTAGTTTAGTTTTGTAACTGTTGTATTAATAATTTTGAAATAGTTGGATAATCAGAATGAGTAGTAGGTGCTAGGATATTTTAGCCATGAAAAATGCCAGCTTGGTCATGAGAATGAAATTCAAATGTAAGAACTAAAATATGTCATTTATCCCATATCTAGTTAAGAATGCAGTCATCATATAGGCAAACTAAAAGTTCAAAGCACACTATAATCTAGTTTTAGAATTTTTACTTTCATCATGGAAGTGTGGAGTACTATAACATCTAGTCCCTCCATATACTAATAAAAGGCCACTTTATTTTTTTGACTAACTTTAACCATCAATTTTATCAATAAAATGTGAGTTATATGTCAAAAAAAGTATGTCATTTAATGCACATTTCAATCAATTTTTGATAATATAATTTTGATGACATATAACCCATATTTTGTTGACCAAAAGTATAAGTCAAAGTTTGGCACGGAAAACAAAAGTGGCCTTGTATTAGCGGATGGAGGATACCTAGTGTGGAGCACGCTACTTTTTAACAAATAGTTTGATTCAATACAAACACAAAAAATATGATTCTTCGACAAACAAAATGTTTGCTACGGAGATCGTACACAATACCTATTTATATTTATAGGATCCCGATAAGTGTCACACGTGTGGCATGAACACATGGCAACTTCGAACGTCTTTATGGCAAGTTTAGTGATGCGAGGATGCCAACTTTAGTTGTCAAACATGCAACTTTTTTTTTCGAATGGTAAGTTTCAGTTTTTTAGATGGCAACTTTAGTTATAAAATAGGTTAGGACTGGAGTGCTTCGTGTCACGCGTGTGTCACTTATCATTTGGGTATTTATAAATGAAGGTTAAGTTTCGTACTAGTAAGAGCTTCTTTGATTAAAATATTTTATAAAAACTCGAAGGATTGACATCCTTAAAAAAAATTATGCCACGCACTTGATTTGTACGAGTTAATCTCATGAGAATTTCTCCTAAGGATTCATTTGCAAATTTTTGCATGGACTCTGATCTCTTGGAAAAACTATTTGTGTTTTCATGCGATGCACTTTTTTTTTCCGAAAAGGATCCGAGTTTATTATAAAAGTTCATGAGAAGTACAAGCATCTCGAACATAATAGAAATTGCATCGAGTTCCCTATACCACCGGACATGATATAAATTTTGTTTTTCATGTGATGCAAATTGAACAAATGAAAATCCTACACAAGGCACATATAACACATGGCTTTGCAATATCTTGAAATTCATAGTACAAATTAAAGAGGTCCTAAATAGATAGGCTAAGTTATCATAACACGTCATCTTCTTACAAAAAAAGGGAGGAACCGACCGGGTGCACCACGCTGATTATAGTAGTTCCGAGAAACAAATTTCCGTGGCTGTAAATATTGCAGCAGGAGAAGAGAGACACGAGCTCTCCCTCCGGAGGCCACGAGCCTCCCCCTCTGTTCGTCGTCCCCTCTCCAACGCCCGCGCGCCCGCCAACACCATTCCCCGCTCCGATTCCTCCGAATTTCCGGCTCCCCATGGCTTCCCCAGGTATTCATTCGCTCATTCCATTCGAATTCGTGGGCTCACGCGGAGAATTTTTGTTACTCTACCTCGTTTGTCTTCGGAAGAGATCAGCCGTATTCGTTGTTCAGTACGACGTGTCGGATTCCCCCTCCTCCTCCGCGCGCGGGAGGCCGCCGCAATCACGAGCGCCGGCGCCTCGGGGCCAGGAAGAGGCCCTGACACTGGCCCAGCCCCTCTCCTCCTATACCCGAGCGAATCCGCCTCTTCCCTCTCACCCCAGTGCCCCTAGGCAACCCACCATTAGATTCGGTATGTGATAGTATCTGTGAAGCGCTGCTGCCCCTCGGCGCTAAACTTGCCGAGCTGGGCGTGCACCCGACAAATTCGTTTAGGGTTGCTTAGGTTGGAGGATTGGGTTTCTGTGCTGTTGATCCTGTGTGTCTAATGGCTGGAGGTTTCTTTATTTTTGTTGCAGAATTTTGGATAAGTCATCACTTTGGAAAATTTGTGTGATACATCATTTTCTTCTCATGCAGATATCTCCTTTGATATTCGCCCAGAGTTTAACTCATTTGATCATCTAAGAAGCACGGGATATATTTCAACAGATAGACCATGGTTGAGTAAGTACAACATTAAGTGGTTGCTTGGCCCTACTCTCATTTGCATTGGTCAATGACATGGCCATTAGCTTTAGCATAATGGAAGATTTACGAGCTTTCTGTGTTCTGCTGTTGATTTTGTTCACAGAACTATATGGAATAAGAGTTCCACCCGTGTCACCGTTCAACAGTTTGAGCAGTACGCCCGATCTGGCACTCATTCACCAGTGCTTACCTGATGAACTGCTTATCGAGGTGATGATTACCTATTTGTATGGGCTAAATGACACCATTTATTATCCTTTTGAATTTTGATGCATGCAGTTTAAATATTTTGCTAAATCATTAACTGGGTTTTAATTGTGTACCGCACCTGTTCTCAAATAGGTATTGTTTGAAAATGTGTGCGGTCGACCTTTTAAAATTCAGACCACTAAGATAAGCATAACTGTTAGATTTGTAACATGGTAATGATATAAATGGATTTGCCATCAAAAGTACCTGTACTGTTTTTCTTTTTGCTAAGATATACTTAGAAAAAGTACCAGTCAAATGATTTTATTCAAGACCATGTCAATTTTCGAAATAAGTACAAAAGAAAGGTAAGTATATCCTGGGCATCGAGAAAGTACCTGTACTGTCTTTTCTCTTGAGTGAATATTACTTTACAAGTCAGCATATCACAACATATTGGCATGAACACAATTTAATATCACTTGGTGCCTCATTCCATCATGACATCAGTGCGAGATTATTTTTGATAATATTAGATCACAGTAGTTAATCCATATTGCTTCGCTTATGAGCTTTGTGGCAAGATTATGGTAATCAATGTCATAATGCTTTGCTTAACTATTTTGTGGCAATATTCTCAACAGATATTTGGGAGAATGAGCCCATATACTTTAGGGAGGGCTGCTTGTGTCTGCCGCAAGTGGAAATATACTACACGCAATCCTACTTTGTGGCGGAACGCTTGCCTGAAAACCTGGCAGGTTACTATGCATATATATTTTTAGTATTTGGTTTTCACACTCGTCGTGTTTCTCAAACACCTGACTTTTTTATATAAAGAGGAATGGAATAGAGGCAAACTTCAGGATGGTGCAGTCGTTATATGATTCTTCCTGGAGAAAAATGTGGGTGCAGAGACCAAGAATCCGAATTGATGGTAAATATCAAGTAGCAGTTCTGCATTCGATTATATGATATGGTGCATTGTAGAATCACATTGATTTGAACAGGAAAATTGCTTTGAAGGTTAATATCGTTGTTTTTTTAATCTGTTCAACCTGACCAGATGTGGCCTAGGAAATTCCAATTATTTCTTATTTCAGTAACTTGGGTCACCATGAAAACCAAGTAGGATTTGTGGAAGTTCTTTCTAGATCTTTGTGTGTCAGTTATTGTGCAATAAATAGGAAATTTTTATAAAGTGCTATTTAGATTCAGAGCATGGTAGGAGCTAGGGTTCTACCGGGTCTACGCCGGAGGTTGTAGGGGAAAGAGGGAGTTGGACGTGGACGAGCACGCGGCTGCCGGCGGCTGGGCGCCGTCGTGCGCGTGGGAGGAGGCGGCGGCGGTGATAGGAGGCGGCTAGGGTTTAGGGTTTCTGGCTCCTCTGGGAGCCCGGCAATAGAATTGTCTTATTGCTTAATCTCCAAAAGAGTCTTACATCTTGTTTAATAACCACGATGCTAATAAAAAAAGATAACTTGTGGGCTAAGCCCCTAACTAAACCTGCCCAGTGGGCCTCCTGCGGGTATAAGTTACCCCGGTCATAGCCCCTAACTAAACCTGCCCAGTGGGCCTCCTGCGGGTATAAGTTACCCCGGTCATAACATCTCTCCCCGCCTGCGCAAACAACTCGTCCTCAAGCTGGAAGTCTGGGTAGTGTTGGCGGAACTCGTCGCGCTGCTCCCAAGTAGCCTCCTCCTCCAGAAGGCCAGCCCACTGGATCAACAAGTACCACACCCCGCGACGTAGCTGGGCCTGCAACACCTTCTTTGGTCCCGGAAGGAGGCGCCCGTCGGAGGTCGGAGGAAGCGCGGGGGTGGCCGCCGGTGGCTCCCCACGGAAGGGCTTCAACAGCCCCACATGGAAGACGTCGTGGATGCGAGCACCGGCCGGAAGCTGAAGGCGGTAGGCCACCTTCCCGATGCGCTCCAAGACAGCAAAGGGCCCGGCGTAGCGAGGGCCCAGCTTGCGCTTCGCGCGTGGGTCCAGGGACTGCGTAGAGAGGTGAAGAAGACGCAGCCACACCCAATCGCCCACCGTGAACTCTGCCTCGCGATGGTGGCTGTCGCAGTAGTGCTTGGCCAGCTGCTAGGCCTGAATGAGGCGTTGCCGTACCTTCGCAAGCATCTCGTCGCGGTTGAGAAGAAGATCGCCCGCCGCCTCCGTCCGAGCCGTCGCCGGGTCAACCGGCAGGATGGGCGGGGGCGGTCGGCCGTAGACCACCTCGAATGGCGTGGCGCGCAGGGCGGAGTGATAGGAGGTGTTGTAGCAGTACTCCGCCCACGTGAGCCAATCCACCCAAGCACGAGGACGATCACCTGTGACACAACGCAAATACATGGCAATCACCTTGTTGACGACCTCGGATTGGCCGTCCGTCTGAGGGTGGAAGGCCGTGCTCAGGTGGAGCTTCACGCCCGCCATCCGAAAGAGATCGCGCCAGACATGCCTCGTGAACATCGGGTCCCGATCGCTGACGATCGAAGAGGGAAACCCGTGGAGGCGGACGATGCCGTCGAAGAAGGCACGGGCCACGGACTCGGCAGTGTAGGGATGGCCGAGCGCGATGAAGCGAGCATGCTTGGAGAAGCGGTCGACCACCCTGAGGATGACGGACTTGCCGCCCACCTTGGGAAGGCCCTCGATGAAGTCCATGGAGATATCAGCCCAGACCTAAGACGACACCTCCAAGGGCTGTAGCAGACCAGCCGGCCGTAGTGTCTCCGTCTTGTTGCGCTCGCACGTCACACAAGACCGCACCCAGTCCCGGACCAGGGCCCGATCACCGGGGATATAGAAGTCGGCGCGGAGACGATGGAGGGTTTTCTGCACACCCTCGTGGCCGGCCGAGTGGGCCAGCAGCAGAACTTGGTGATGGAGGTCGTCGTGCTCCCGCATGAAGATACGGTGCCCATGCAGGAGCAAGCCATCTGCGAGGCGCCACGGCTCCTCCAGGTCGCCCGCAGCAAGCCGCTGCTGAAGGAGCAGGGCGTCCGGCGCGGCCGCGGTGGCCCGACGGATGTCGGTGAGGAGGGCGAAAGAGGGCCCCGAGCGGATGCAGAGCGTCGTCCCCTCAGAGTCGCCGACGGCGGCGTTGTGGTCGGCGTCGCGGCGAGACAGGGCGTCGGCCACGGTGTTAAGGCGACCCGGACGATACTCGACGCTGAAGTCGAAGCCAAAGAGCTTGCTGATCCACTGACGCTGCGGCACAGTAGACAACCTCTGGTCCAATAAGAACTTGAGGTTGTAGTGATCCTGCGAATCTAGAACGACCGACCCCAAAGATAGGGCTGCCAATGGCGCATCGCCTGCACCAAGCCAATGAGCTGTCATGAGCTTAAGATGGCGCACGACGAAGGGCATGCTGAAGAATGCGAGAGGTCCATCGCCCTGATGAAGGACAACGCCGAACCCCACACCGGAGGCGTTGCAGTCCACGACGAACGGGCGGTCGAAGTCAGACATCTGAAGAACGGGACCTGTCGTGAGGGCCCCCTTAAGAGCCTCGAATGCCGCTGTCGCCTCCGCATCCCAGGCAAAGGCGTCGCGACGCAGCAGGCGCGTGAGCGAGGACGCGATGAGGCTGAACTCCCGGATGAACTTCTGATAGTACCCCACGAGGCCCAGGAAACCACGAAGAGCCCACGGTGAGTGCGGGGTTGGCCAGGCCGCGACAGCCGCCACCTTGTCGGCGTCCATAGCAACCCCCTTGGCCGAGATGACGTGGCCGAGGTAGGTGACTGAAGGCGTCCCGAACGAGCACTTCGAGCGCTTAAGATGAAGATGGTGCGCTTGAAGCTCGTTGAAGACGATGGCGACGTGCTGAAGGTGCTCCGCCCATGAGGCACTGTAGATAAGAATATCATCAAAGAAAACGAGCACAAACCGACGCAAGTAGGGGCAGAGGACGTCGTTCATCAAAGCCTGGAAGGTCGCCGGGGCGTTGGAGAGGCCAAAAGGCATCACCAAGAACTCAAAGTGGCCATGATGAGTCTGAAACGCCGTCTTGGCGACATCATCCGGGTGCATCCGCACCTGGTGGTAGCCCGACCGGAGGTCGAGCTTGGTGAAGAAGCGCGCCCCATGTAGCTCGTCCAGGAGCTCGTCGACCACCGGAATAGGAAACTTGTCCTTGAGCATCATGGCATTAAGGGCGCGGTAGTCGATGCAGAAGTGCCACGTTCCGTCCGACTTGCGGACGAGGAGGACCGGCGCTGAAAACGGCGACGTGGAGATCCGGATGATGCCCAAGGCGAGCATGAGCGCGCACTGCCGCTCCAGCTCGTCCTTCTGCAGCTGGGGGTAGCGGTAGGGCTGCACTACAACCGGTGCCGTGCCCGGCAGGAGATGAATGTGGTGCTCCAGCTCGTCCTTCTACAGCTGGGGGTAGCGGTAGGGGTGCTGGCGGAAGGCCCTGAGGCTCGTCGAAGAGGTCGCCGTGTTGCTGCAGGAGGTGATCCAACAATGGGTGCTTGGGCTCGGTGGCGATCGCGGCCAGCTGAAGTTGTGGCGTCGCTGGTGAGGCGCCCCCAATGCCCTCCCACTGGACGCGGCGGCCTAGACGCCAGAAGGTCATCGTCAGGGCGTCGAAGTCCCAGAGGATGGGACCGAGAGTCCGCAAGAAGTCGACGCCAAGGATGAAGTCGAAGCAGCCCAAGTCGATGCCGGCGCATGTGACAGTGAAGTGCTCGTCGCCGTTGGTGATGGGCACGTTCCGCGCCAGCACATGGCATCGGAGGCGGTCGCCGTTAGCCACCGTGACCCGAAGTTGCTCCCCGCCCATCGGCTGAAGTGCTAAGCAGCGCATGGTAGCCTCGGGCAGGAAGTTATGCGTGGAGCCCGTATCCAGGAGGGCCACCAGGCGCTCGCCGTGAATCGTCACCGGCAAAAGCATAGTTCGCTCATCGCGGATGCCGGCAAGCGCATGGAGCGAGACCACGAGCGCCGTCGCTGGAGCGGGCATGGGGGCGGCCTCTGCAGCAACTGGTGGCGGCAACTCGCCGAGCCCGTTGGCGGGTGTGTCCTCCTCGACGTAGTCGGCCGTCTCCAAGTAGAAGAGGCGCGAGCAGACATGGCCCGACACGTAGGGCTCATCGCAGTTATAGCAAAGCCCCTGGCGACGTCGCTTGAGCTGCTTGGCCTGAGAAAGCCGACGGAAGGGCCGCGTCGCGGCCGGAGTAGTCGCCGCTGGAGCGGCCGGGGGCATCCGGCCCGGCACAGGTGCTGTCGGGGGCGGTCTGGCGGCCTGTCGGCCACCGTGAGTCTGTTTCGCCTACTGCAAGGCATGCGCGCGACGTTTGAAGGCGCGAGCGTAGTACATGACCGTCTGGAGGTCCTGGGGTCCCCGCAGCTCCACGTCCACGCAGATGTGATCCGAAAGACCGCCGAGGAAGAGCTCGGCCCGCTGCTGCGCCATCACACCCGGCGCGTGGCATGCCAGGGCCTGGAAACGGTCGGCGAAGTCCTGCACCGTTAAGGTGAAGGGAAGGCGGCCGAGCTCCGCCAGTCGGCTCCCGCAGATCGGCGGCCCGAAGCGAAGGAGGCATAGCTCGCGAAAACGCTCCCAAGGGGGCATGCCCTCATCCTGCTCGAGGGCGTAATACCACGTCTGTGCGGCGCCCCGGAGATGATAAGAGGCGAGCCAGGTGCGGTCCGACGCAAGTGTGCGTTGCCCGCGGAAGAACTGCTCGCGCTGGTTGAGCCAGTTGAGGGGGTCCTCAGTACCGTCGTAGGTGGCGAAGTCGATCTTGGCGAATTGTGGCGGCGTCTGGGTATGACCACCGTGGCCGAACGGCTCGGTGGTGCGGAGCAGCGAGGATGGTGGCGTGGTCGGTGGGGACCGGGGGTACCCCGTGGAACGGCGGGTCGGCGCGGCCCGCGTAGGGACCCGCAGAGCCGGACGGATCGCTGTACGGTAGGGTGGGCGTCGGCTGGTCCCTGGCTGTAGTGTAGACCGGCTGCAGCGATGACTCGGACAGCCAGGCCGGGAGCGGTGATGGCGACGGTGGGAAGCGGACCTGCTGGATCGGAACACCTCCCGGCGTGGTCGGAGCTGGCCCGGTGCTGGCGGCGGAGGGGCCTGCAGCGGCAGCGGCTGCTGCATGGGCGTGAGCGGCGCGGGGGGTGCCGCGAGGGCCGGCGACGGCCATTGCGGCCACTGCGGGGTGGTGGCGGGCGGCGGCTGCAGCTGCAGCTGGGGCTGTAGCGGCCCAACGAACGCCGCGGAAGCCACCGCGTGCGGCGAGTACCACGGCAGGGCCGGCGGCGGCCCGCAGGGGCTGGCCAAGTACAGCCAGATCCCCTGGACTGCTGTGATGAGGTCGTGGAGGACCCCGGTGACGTCCTCCGGGGTGTAGATGGCGGCGGGCGACGCGGTGGAGGGAGCCGGCATCTGGGCGGTGGGTGCGCCGGAGGTGGGGACCAGCGGCGTGGATGGAGAGGGCAGCGGCGCGGTGCTGAGCTAACTGATACCAAGGTGGTAGGAGCTGGGGTTCTACCGGGTCTAGGCCGGAGGTTGTAGGGGAAAGAGGGAGTTGGACGTGGACGAGCACGCGGCTGCCGGCGGCTGGGAGCCGTCGTGCGCGTGGGAGGAGGCGGCGGCGGTGACAGGAGGCGGCTAGGGTTTAGGGTTTCCGGCTCCTCGGGAGCCGGGCAATAGAATTGTCTTATTGCTTAATCTCCAAAAGAGTCTTACAGCTTGTTTATATAACCACGATGCTAATAAAAATAAGATAACTTGTGGGCTAAGCCCCTAACTAAACCTGCCCAGTGGGCCTCCTGCGGGTATAAGTTACCCCGGTCATAACAGAGCACTATATCTAACTCCTTTTTTTTCTTTACACACTTGAGCTGTGGGGCTTAATGACATAATTTCAAGTACAACATAGATATGTTAGTATGGCCTCTAGTGAGCATGCTATTAAAGGTATATTAGGTTGTTGATAGTGGTCAGTGCTCCCACTCTTCTTCATCATTTAGGTTATTACGTGTTAGTGTTGATTTCACTATGAACTTATCCTATTGCATAGATGGTTGCAGTTTCCTGGTAAATACTTCACCAAAGACCAGCTGAAAGGCGTTGCTTCAATTTCCTTAATGTCTTGTTATTTATGTGTTTGCTAGAGCATTTGTTATTCTAGCTGTGTTATCTTTGCATTGATGTTTGATACTTGCTGCTTCTCCAGGTCTTTATGTTAGTAGAAACACATATATTCATACTGGAATTACAGAATGGCAGTTCAAGAAAACTGTCAATGTGGTATGGTGTTACTCTCTGTTTATCTCAAGGAATTATTGTCTATTTTAAGACATTTTGCCTCTACATACTCTGTTCAGTAGGTTATATTATTGATTTTTCCTATCGTTTCCAAGTTAGTTTCATTACTAATATTTTTCTTTTGACTTCAGGTTTGCTACTACCGTTACTTGAGATTTTTTCCAACCGGGAAGTTCCTGTACAAGGTTCCTATTTGAACCTTTTTTTTGGTGAACAATATGATTATTGTTTGTGAAACATCATTTGATGTTCTGCTTTCCTGCGATGAGCAGATTTCCCCACAGAAAGTTAAAGATGTTGTCAAGTGCATGCATCTCCGAGCATCAAAAGGCGATAGTGTGTTTAAAGGCGACTATACACTGTCAGGGGATGGCCAGGTGAAAAATTGAGGACTGTCTATCCATTCTTGGGCACTGTCCAGTGTCCATCACTTGCTAACATTAGCTTCTCTTTCTTGCATGCAGATAGAAATGGCACTCCTATATCCTGGACATCGGTACACACTTGTTAGGATGCGCCTTAGGTATTTTGACTTGAATTTCTCTATGGGTCTTTAGGTATTTTGACTTGAATTTCTTTATTGGTGTTGGTACTTACCGCCTTACCTAATTTTGCACTAACATTCTGCAGGGTTAGAGGCACTACAATTGGTGCAAATAACAGGTTGGATGTCTTAAAGATCCTAACCACCGGGGTGAATGGAACCGAACTAGGAAACTGGAAAGGCAACATACTTGAACTTGTTGAGGACTGGGAGGAGAACGAGACGCACGACCCAGACGTGCCTGCTGTTTCCCACAGCAGGGGTTTGACTCCCTTTGTGTTTGTTCCATTTGAGGAGGTATGCGATATGATCTACGACTAAGTGTGTATTATGTTATTCATTTGGCACTGGAGCGGCTAGCTGGACCTTGTGTGATCTGAATTTCTATGCCAGGCATAGTGAATATAACTAACTTAAGACTTGCATTTTTCAGGCTGATACTTCAGTGCTAAACCTGCCGGTGGAGAAGATGGATTACTTTGTCCCTGGGTGAGCAGCACCTCCTAAAGGCAACCACCACGACGGGTAATGGAGATGGTCGATAATCTCATCACAGGCTGATATTATGATGCGGATGGAGAGGACCGGCTTATTTCGTTCCATACCGTGTTCATGTTGGAACGATATGTACATACACAGTACTTGTCTTGTTTCCTTTTCGGGTTGAAGGCATGTTGTATTATACTATATGCTATGTATGTTGCTGGTATAAAGTGGGCCAGAAAATAAACACCATATCCAAACGGGTGGAGGCACCCTTGTGTAACAACCGAGTTATGTATAATTATGGGTATCATTCGCAGCATTCCACAATTCTCAAGTCTGGCAAATGATATCAGGGTGTCTCTACAAAGTTATGCATAAGTACATGTATCCCTTGTAGTATTGCATAATTCTCGTGGCTGGCAAATAATATCATGTGAAAATCACAGCAGACTGTTTTACAGTTTTGACATGTTTTCAGTATTTCCGTGAATCTGAACACTATTTCGCCGCTGAATATATGTGTGTGTGTGTGGTTGTCCATCGAAAATATCATGAAACTTGGGCCTGAACCATGAAAGCATCCACCGAATATGTGTTTCCGGTCTACCGATGCTTGTACACGGATGAAAACGAAGACCTGTTTCGCGTTCCGCATCAATGTTCTACACGGATGAAAACGAAGACCTGTTTCGCGTTCCGCATCAATGTTCTACACGGATGAAAACGAAGACCTGTTTCTGCTTGATGCTTTTACATGAATGCCATGAATCTTAAGCTCAATAGTCGCAGCGATGTAGGGCTTACAAGGGGCGCGTCGCCATGGTTGATCAACCGGGCAACTGATTATTCAGTGATACACTAACATAGCAGCTGAGCACACCCACAGCTTTTGAGGTGGGCACACGATTTACTTGTTCTACTACATGCTACTGCTGGTGCTGCTGTGTTTGGGCTCGTCAGCCTTGTAGACAAGTTCGTTCCACGCCGGATTGCGAGGGAGGTACGTGTCCTGCAGTTCAGGGAACAGGCATCAGGGTCAGCAACAGCTGAAGAATAAAAATGTTGAGACGATTGCAGTTCCCAAGCAGTTCAACAACTTGTTTTGCGACGAGCTGAAGAACTATTAGCTCGAAAATGGAGATCTTCGAAAAGAATGTTCATGTAGACATAGCCAAGCTGCAGCTGAAGTTACGGCCCAGATAAAAATGCTGACCTGAAGAAGTTCAATCAAATCCCCTAAATCTTGAATCGCGAGTCTACGCGAGAACAGTCACAATCAGTATTTCTATTTAGCTTATCGCTACCGAGAAATCAATCACGACTCCGTTTTCATTTTCTGGGGCAGATATATCATTTAGCGCTGACCACCGAGAAACTCACGGAGCAAGAGCTGATTTGGTCTTCGGGGCAGAGGAAAGGGAAGAGGGGCGACCGTACCGAGATGTAGGAGCAGGTGGGGATGACGCGCATGCCGTGGCGCTGCGCGTGGGCAAAGGCGGCGTCGCAGAGGCGCGCGGCGAGCCCCTGCCCGCGCTTGCTCCCGGGCACGTACGTGTGCACCATGTCCATCGCCGCCGGGGACGCGCCGCCGCGGACGGAGGAGGCGCGCGGCTGGACGACGAGGCGGTACTGGAGGAAGGCCTCGCCGTCGGGCGTCTCGAACTTCCCCGCCTCCTCCCTCCACACGATGCTGTCCTCCGCCGCTCCCCGCTCCTCGCCGGCGCCGCGCTCGTCGTTTGCCATCGCGCTGTGATTTTCTGTTCGTGTTTTTGTTTTCTTTTGGCTGTACAAGTATTCTGTTTTGTGGTGTTGCGACCAGTGAGTGCGTCAGTTTTTATACATACACACACCCAGCGCACACGCACGTCCTGTCCTTGCGAGCACATCTCAGAGATTGAATCCGTACATAATTTTGAGATCGATAAAGTCATCGTATATGTTTTTCTAGTAGATGGAAAAGTCCCCTTTCACTAAGCACACATCGTTATGATAAAATCATCATATATGTTTTCATAGTCGAAGAAAAAGTTCCCACTTACTAAACACACATCGTTAAAATGTTTGAAATAAATTTAAAAGATACGAATATCAATATCAAGTCTAATACTTGAACTCTGACGGATGAAAATATCTTCTCTTAACCATTCATCGTAAGTCGTTAGTTAGTATGATATGACTTGCTCGGCCCAAGGAGGCGCAAAATAAAGCAAAATTGCCTCATCTTTATTCTTATAAAAAATCAAGTTGATGATAATGATGTGCCTACCATCTTGTAATATAGACCGTTCGATCTATATCTGATGAATAGAAAGCAAACTATAACAATTTTACAAAAGATATCCGCACATCTATCCACATTTACAGATAAGGCCCTGCCTCATTCATCCTTATCTCTCACAACCTCATTGCTGAGCAATTAAAAAAAAAGTCTCTGGAACAATCTGGCATGGTGGCTGCTGCCGTCCATCCCCATACCTCCGCCCAATCCGACCACCAGTCACCACCACGCCCCACTCCTCCTCACCTTATCTCTCATCTTTCTCGAGATATCATTCTTTTCGATGAAATTCTCCAGATACCATTTTTCCGATAAAATTCTCGAGATATCATTAGTTTTTACACATGGGATTACTCTTGCATGGGTTAATCACAACAGGTGTTTTGTAAAGAAATACATCTTGATGTTCCGTGCAATGCACGAGCTTCTTGCTAGTACAAAATATAAGTCGATGACAGCAGGTGCGCGCATAATTGGATTATGGGACCGACTATAAATCAGGTACCTGCAAATAAAAGTCCATCGGTCACTTTCAACTAGAACCCTTAGATTTTCATCCAACGGTTGAAAATGGGTCGCGCACTGTTCATCTTGTACCTTTAGCTTCTTCCATGTGTAACCGCCGGCCAGACCAGGCCTAACCGTTTGCCTTCGCCCTCGTGGAGGCGTCTAGTGCTGCCTCGCTGCCCCGCCCTCCCCACTGCCATGCCGGCGGCCGCCCCAACCATCACTTTAAGCCCCACCGCATCGGAAAACAACTTCGGCAATCTTCTGTACTCCAACCACCTAAGATGGATATCGGGACCATGGCTCCTCCCTAAGATAGATAATGGGTGCCATGGCTCCCCCCTAAAATAGATTCTTCGGCAAGTTATCTGGCGATTTTTTTTTGAGTTGTTTGGATGTTTACCACATGTGTCACAGGGAACGCCATCCTGCAAGGAAGGAAAAGGAAGAAAGAAGCTGACAAATGCGAGCAAACTTTTCAGGATTATTAACATAATCTTCAATAAATCGCTTCCAATAATTATTCATTGGGACCATCTAATAAAACGGACCTGAATATCTAGCTGACATTCCCCACACGGAACGCCAGCGTGAACGAGAAGTTCGCCCACGAGGGTAGGAGCCGGCATTTTTTTTTCGTTTGCTACGAAATACTTCCAGCGCAACCCCCTCTTTGTATGGAAGCCAAACATAAATGGACTGAAAAAGGCCTAGGTCCGAGTGGGAGTAAAAAAAATACCAGGCCTTAAAAATGAATGCCATGATGCGGATATAAAAAGGGCAGCGATCTGCGCCGGCGCACCGGCCCAACTGTTGGGCCGGTCGAGCCCGAGCCGTTCGATGCGGTTAGCGCGAACCGTTAGATCTGCGCGCGAGTGTGTACCGAGCCAACCGTTGCAGCAAAAAAAATACGTTTTGTTGCAACCGTTGTACAAAACAGCCATAACGAGAAAAACAGGGGAGCTGGATTCCCCGCGTCTGCCGGTCCCCGATCCACGGCGGCGGCGGTCGATTCCGCCTGTTTTAAGTTCCCCACGGCCGAATCACGTCGAGGAGGGGCTTCCCCATCTATCAAGCGGCCTTGGAATTGCTTCAATCATGTCTTACATCCGTAATGACCTCCTTGTCTCCATGGATTTGGGCTCGAGCTCCGCTGCCGTTCATGGCCGAAGTCCCCTGAGGCGGCAAGGCCCTGGTGGTAGTGGACCGGTGCTGCAACGGTACTACAACCCTGGTGTAACGCCCCGAGACCGATGTGCCAGGTGTCATCCAATTATTCGCTGTTGTTTCTTTGTCATTGCTTGCGTGTCATGCATTGCATATCATGTCATCATGTGCATTTCATTTGCATACATGTTTGTCTCATGGATCCGAGCATTTTTCCCGTTGTTTGTTTTGCATTCCGACGCTCCTATCTCCTCCGGTGATCTTTTCTACCTTCCTTCCGTGTGTGGGGGTTAAACATTTCTGGATTGGAACGAGACTTGCCAAGCAGCCTTGGTTTACTACCGGTAGACCGCCTGTCAAGTTTCATACCATTTGGACTTCATTTGATGCTCCAACGGTTAACCGAGGGACCGAAAAGGCCTCGTGTGTGTTGCAGCCCAACACCCCTTCAATTTGGCCCAAAACCCACCAAAACCTCCTCCATCATCTCGGTCGTTCGATCACGATCGCGTGGACGAAAACTGCACCTCATTTGGACTCTCCTAGCTCCCTCTACATATATATAGGTGCAACCCTTCCAAATTCGCGGACGAAACCCTTGTCTTCTTCATCCTCGCGCCACCAGACACTTTTCTTCCACACCGGACATGTCCGCTGCGCCCTCCACCTCACTCCGGTAAATCCCGTCATGCCACGTCACCCTGCCGCCGCCGCGAGCCAACCAGCTCGCGCCATGTGTCGCCGCCTCTCTCCTCCCCACCGCGCCGGCCCGCGGAGCCCAGATCGGGCCCGCGCGAGCCTGGTCGCCGCCACCGCATGCCCACGGGCGCGTGCCCGCACCGCGGCTCGTCGCCCTTCGCCGGAGTATGCGCCGGCCACCGCGCGCCTCTGCCGCCGGCAGCCACGCGCCGCCGCCCGTCGTCGCTCGCCGCCGGCCGCCTCGTTCGCCGGCGCCGCCATCTCCGCCGCCTCGCTCGCGCCGCCGCCGAGCTCCCTCGCCGCCGCCTCCCGCCGGCAACCGCGCCGCCCGGCCGGCCCCGACCTCCTCGCGCCGCCTCACGCCCTCCTCCATCCTCTTCGGTCATCGCCGGAGTCGCGAGCTCGCCGGAGAGCTCGTCCCGCGCCGGATCCGAGGAAGATGGATCAGATCCACCACTTCCCCATCCAAACACGTCCCGTCTCAGATCTACACCGCTCCATTCCGGATCCCTCCGTCCCGTGTTGATTTTCGCGAAGGTATAATTCCACTAAGTCCTCGAAATTTCCAGATTCATATGCCCATGTTCATCATGCCATAACTCATCACCCGTAGCTCCGTTTTGGGCATATAGCATATCAAAATGTTCGTCTCAGAGAGCACATCATTTCATCTCATTGCATCATTTTCATTTGAGCTCATCTTGATGCCTAAAATGCTGTTGAAAGAATGCTATTTGAGATAATTGTCAGATCTGCTGCTCCAAATAGCTATTTGTCATTTTTGCCATGACTAATGTGTGCATGATATGCCCCTGAGCTCTACTTGTGTTTTGTTATATGCCATGCCATCTTTCTAGAGATGCCATCCATGTATTTTTGTGATGTGTGTGGTGACTAGCACAAGCTTGCAAAGTGGAGCATTCGTTAATGCTGATATCAGGGACTTAGGAATTCTCTAAGTCCTTGATCTGTTTATCTCAATATGCCATATGTTCTTGTTGTTTCCTAGTGATCCGTGCCTCTTTTGAGAATGATCAGTAAGGATGTTTTGTTAATCTTGTAGTGCTCTATCCATCCATGTCTTTGTTTGCAATTATGGAGCACCCTAGCTTAAGTCAATCGAGCTCTACTTTTGCTATTTCGTGAATCTGGGCAGATTGTCTACTTGTTAGCGATTTTGCCGAGGATGGTGTAGTTGATCCGTGCATGCTATGTTATTGTTCTTGCCATGTATAGCTTGTATAATGTGTATTCTTGATGGGTGTATTCTTAGATTGTCATGACATGCTCTGTAGTGAGTGCATCGAGCTCGTAAACATGCCTACTTGATATCTGATTTGCATGCTCCAGTTTTTCACTAAGTCTGAGATCTGATTATGCTTTTGCCATGTTCACATGCTTGCAATTGTATTTTCTGATCCCTTTTGGCTCAAGGTCACTAAGGGACTCTTGTTAAGCTCTTTGAGTAGCTTCATGTCATGCTTTACTTTGCCATGTTCAGGTCCTGTAGCATATAGTTTTCATGCTCCAAAGTGTGCTACCTGATCTGAAATTCCAGACAAATGTTAATTTCACTAAGTCTGAAATCTGTTTACCAAATGCATTTTTGCCATGTTTGTTTGAACCTGTTAATGGATGAATTGGCCGTAGCTCAGTGTTCATCTTTTGTTAAGCATCATGAATGGATTCCTGCCATGTATTTTGATGCCATGTTTGGGTGCTATAGCATGTTCATCTTGTTGCATTTAGATGGCTACTTGTCATATATCGCAGACCGGTGCCATATTTGAATTGCTTGCCATTTCCAAACCGTGACTCCGATTCCGGTGATCTTTATATCTTTTTCAAGCGATTTCATCTCACCTTTCTAGTGGCACACTTGGATTTCCATGTTGAGGCCAGGTTCAATCATTCCTTTTCAAATCATGCATATGCATCACATACCGCATCCCGCATATCATATCATGTTCATGTGTGGTTTGTTTACTATGT
This sequence comes from Triticum urartu, assembly GCF_003073215.2. Taxonomy (NCBI): domain Eukaryota; kingdom Viridiplantae; phylum Streptophyta; class Magnoliopsida; order Poales; family Poaceae; genus Triticum; species Triticum urartu. The sequence goes on along the minus strand of NC_053023.1, from coordinate 504,630,757 downwards.
TGTGTGCTTCTTTCCGGTGTTTGCCTCGTCGGGTTGGTTCCGATAACATCGCGTTTGTGAGGACCCGTTCGTCTACGTCCGTTTGTCTCCTTCATGGACTCGTTCTTCTTCCTTGCGGGATTTCATGGACTCGTTCTTTGCTTGCTAGTTGCTCGCTCTTTTGCTATGCCTATGCTGCGATACCTACCACTTGCTTATCATGCCTCCCATGTTGTTGAACCAAGCCTCTAACCCACCTTGTCCCAGCAAACCGTTGTTTGGCTATGTTACCGCTTTGCTCAGCCCCTCTTATAGCGTTCTTAGTTGCAAGTGAAGATTGAAGTTTGTTCCTTGTTGGAACATGGAGATGTTGTTCCTTGTTGGAACATGTTTACTTGTTGGGATATCATAATATATCTTATTTAATTAATGCATCTATATACTTGGTAAAGGGTGGAAGGCTCGGCCTTATGCCTGGTGTTTTGTTCCACTCTTGCCGCCCTAGTTTCCGTCATATCGGTGTTATGTTCCCGGATTTTGCGTTCCTTACGCGGTTGGGCTATTATGGGAACCCCTTGACAGTTCGCCTTTAGTAAAACTCCTCCAGCAATGCCCAACATTGGTTTTACCATTTGCCACCTAGCCTTTTCTTTTCCCTTGGGAGTCGCGCTCCTGAGGGTCATCTTTATTTTACCCCCCGGGTCAGTGCTCCTCTGAGTGTTGGTCCAACCTGTCAGCTGCCGGTGGCCACCAGGGGCAACTCTGGGCTGGCCTACCCGTACCTAAGACAATCTGAGTGTGCCCTGAGAAAGAGATATGTGCAGCTCCTATCGGGATTTGTCGGCACATTCGGGCGGTGTTGCTGGTTTAGTTTTACCCTGTCGAAATGTCTTGTAACCGGGATTCCGAGTCTGATCGGGCCTTCCCGCTAGAAGGAATATCCTTCGTTGACCGTGAGAGCTTGTGATGGGCTAAGTTTGGACACCCTTGCAGGGATTTAAACTTTCGAAAGCCGTGCCCGCGGTTATGGGCAGATGGGAATTTGTTAACGTCCGGTTGTAGAAAACCTGAAGTTGACCTTAATTAAAATACATCAACCGCGTGTGTAACCGTGATGGTCTCTTTCCGGCGGAGTCCGGGAAGTGAACACAGTGTTGGAGTTATGCTTGACGTAGGTTGTTCTAGGATCACTTCTTGATCATAGTTCTTCGTTCGTGCTTTGCCTTCTCTTCTCGCTCTTTTTTGCGAACAGGTTAGCCACCATATATGCTAGTCGCTTGCTGCAACTCCACCTCATACCTTTACCTTACCCATAAGCTTAAATAGTCTTGATCGCGAGGGTGCGAGATTGCTGAGTCCCCGTGGCTCACAGATACTTCCAAAACCAGCTTGCAGGTGCCGATGAGTCCGTGCAGATGACGTGTAACACCCTCGATGCGACTATAGCTCCCACGTGTCGAGGCACGACTTAGAGACATAATCGCATTGAAGGCACATGTCGCAAGTTAGGCAATCTTCACAACATCCCATGTAATGTAAATAATAAAGGGGAGATAACATAGTTGGCTTACACTCGCCACGTCAATCAAGTACATAAATAACATTACATCATCCAAACACTCATGGCCCGACTACGGCGCCAAAATAAAAGAGAACCCAACTTGCGACAACGGTCCCGTTCACCCCCAACTGGGCACCACTACTGATCATCGGGAAAGGAAACATAGTAACGTTGAGAGTCCTCGTCGAACTCCCACTTGAGATCATACGCGTCTGCTGGAGTGGAATCATCAGGCCCTGCATCTGGTATAATAGTAATCTGTGAGCCACGGGGACTCAGCAATCTCGCACCCTCGCGATCAAGACTATTTAAGCTTATAGGTAAGGCAGGGTAAATATATGTGGAGCTGCAGCAAGCGACTAGCAAGTATGGTGGCTAACTTATACGCAAAAGAGAGCGGGAAGAGGTGGCAAAGCGCGAGCGAGAAACCAGAGAGCAACCTGCGCAAAACATTACTCCAACACCGTGTCCGCTTCCCGGACTCCGCCGAGAAGAGGCCATCACGGTAACACACTCGGTTGATTCATTTTAATTAAGTTAAGGTTCAAGTTATCTACAGCCGGACATTAACAAATAACCATCTGCCCATAACCGCGGGCACGGGCTTTCGAAAGTTCAAATCCCTGCAGGGGAGTCCCAACTTAGCCCATGACAAGCTCTCACGGTCAACGAAGGAATAGACCTCCTCCCAAGACGTCCCGATCAGACTCGGTATCTCGGTTACTCAAGACACTTCGATAGGTTAAAACAAGACCAGCAACACCGCCCGAATGTGCCGACAAATCCCGATAGGAGCTGCACATATCTCGTTCTTAGGGCACACTCAGATGAGCCAGACGTTGGGTAGGCCAGCCCAGAGTTGCCCCTGGTAGCCCCGAACATCGCTCGGTTGGACCAACACTCAGAGGAGCACTGGCCCGGGGGAGGGGGGGTGTTAAAATAAGATGACCCTTGAGTCTGTAGAACCCAAGGGAAAGAAAAGGCTAGGCGGCGAATGGTAAAACCAATGTTGGGCATTGCTGGAAAAGCTTTAATCAAGGCGAACTATCAAGGGGTTCCCATTATAACCCAACCGCGTAAGGAACGCAAAAATCCGGGAACATAACACCGATATGACAGAAACTAGGGCGGCAAGAGTGGAACAAAACACTAGGCGAGAGGCCGAGCCTTCCACCCTTTACCAAGTATATAGATGCATTAAGATAACATGGCAATATAATGATATCCCAACAAGTAAATAAATGTTCCAACAAGGAACGGGCTCCAATCTTCACCTGCAACTAGCAACGCTATAAGAGGGGCTGAGCAAAGCAGTAACATAGCCAATCAACGGTTTGCTAGGACATGGTGGGTTAGAGGTTTGACATGGAAATTTGGGAGGCTTGAAAGCAAGTGGTAGGCATCGTAGCATTGGCATAGCAAAAGAGCGAGCAAACTAGCATAGCAAAGATAGTAGTGATTTCGAGGGTATGATCATCTTGCCTACACAGTTGTCAGAGTTGACTGGATCCTTGAAAGCAAACTCAACGGGCTCCTCGTTAGCGAACTCTTCTTCCGGCTCTACCCAAACAAGACAAACAAGCAACAAGGATACAATCAACCACGTGCAAACTCAAACAACGCAATGCAAAGATGGTATGCTATGCGGGATGCGATGCGGGATGCAAAATGCAAGATATGATAGGAAATGCATGAACCTGGCCTCAACTTGGAAATCCAAGTGTGCCACTGGAAATATGATATGAAATCGCTTGAAAACGATATAAAGAACGCCGGAATCGGAGTTACGGTTTGGAAATGGCAAGCGATTCAAAAATGGCGGGTGCCACTGGATAGAGGGGATGAAATCGCTTGAAAACGATATAAAGATCATTGGAATCGGAGTTACGGTTTGGAAATGGCAAGCGTTTTAAGATATGACACCGGTCTGCGATTTACAGCAAGTAGGCATCTAAATGCAACGAAATGAACATGCTACAGCCACCAAACATGAAAACAAAATACATGGCAGTGATGTACACAAGATGGTTAACAAAACACTAGCACTGAGCCATAGGCAAATTCATCCATTAAGAGGTTCAAACAAGCATGGCAAAAATGAATATGCAAAACAGATTCCAGACTTAGTGAAATTAACACTAGCCTGAAATTTCAGATCACGAAGCCCTCTTCGGAGCAGCAAAACAACATGATACAAAACCTGAACATGACAAGTAAGAACATGGAATGGAGCTACTCAACAAGCTTAACAAAACACCCAAAGTGACCTGGGGCCAAAAGGGTTCACAAAATATCTAACGGCACACGAACATAGCATAAACACAATCAGTTTTCAGACTTAGTGAAAACTGAGACATGCTGAATATAACTCACGAAGGCATGTAAACGAGCTCGATGCACTCACTACGGTGCAAGTCATGGCAAGGCAAATCATATAACCAGAAGAAGGCACAATATGCTAGCTACACATGGCAAGAACAAAGGCATAGCATGCATGGAACACTAACGGTAGCATCGGCAAAATCGCAAACAAGTTGACGATCTGCCCAGATTAACAACGAAGCAAAAGTTGAGCTCGATTGAGTCAACCTAGAGACACTCCACATATGCAAACAAAGACATGGATGGATAGAGCATAACATAAATATCAAAACTCCCTTACTGATCATCCTCAAAAGAGGCACGGATCACTAGGAAACAAGCTGGACATATAGCATCATGAACTAAAATATCCCAGACTTAGTGAAAATCACTAAGTCCCTGAAATCAGCAATCTCAGGTACCTCTCTTCGCAAGCTTGCACAAGACAACACACACATCCTAAAAATGCATGGGTGGCACCTCTGGAAAGAAGACAAAATTCTTAACAATTCATCCCAAAGGGGCACAGGCATATCATGCACGAATTAAACATGGCAAAAATGACAAAAGTGCATGATGAACTAACGGATCTGCAATTTAACTCACGAAGCCTCCTTCTAACAGCATTTTGGGCAACAAGATGACCTCAAATGCAAATGATGCAATGGAATGAAATGATGTACATGTCGAGGCGAAGATTTTGATATATCATACGCCCAAAACGGAGCTACGGTTGCGGAGATACAAGCAGTCAAACATCGCATAAAAATTAGGGTTTCGGGAGTGAAAAGTCAACCGAGGAGGAGATATTTCCAGATCCGATCTGCACGCGGTTCGAGGAATCGCCGGGGAGCACTGTAGCTGGCCGGACTTGGCGCCGGAGTTGAAGAAGAAGAAGCCGGGGCGGAGGCGGGCGGCGGCGCGTGGAGGCGGCGGGCCGGCGCGGTGGCGCCGGCCGGCGACGGCGGCACGTGGCGGCGGCGGGGCGGCGTGGCGGCGGGTCCGGCGGCGGGGCTGGAGGCGGAGAGGCGCGCGGGGGCGCTCGGCCCGGGAGGCGGCGCGCGGGGGCCGGGCGCAGGCCAGGCGGGCCCGGCGGCGGCGATGTGGGCGCGGCCCACGTGGCGCGCGCGGACTGGACGGGAGGCGGGCGGACGTTGTCCGGTCCGATCCGGACACGTCCGTCGGTGGCGGGGTTGATCTGTTGGACGGGGGGAGTGGTTTAAATAGGCATAAGTGGAGCTAGGAGAGTCCAAATGAGGTGCGGTTTTCGCCCACGCGATCGTGATCGAACGCTCTAGGACATGGAGCAGAGTTTGGTGGGTTTTGGGCCAAATTTGGGGGGTGTTGGGCTGCAACACACACGAGGCCTTTTCGGTCCCTCGGTTAACCGTTGGAGTATCAAACGAAGTCCAAATGACCCGAAACTTGACGGGCGGTCTACCGGTAGTAAACCAAGGCCGCATGACAAGTCTCGGTCCAATCCGGAAATGTTTAATCCCCACACACGAAAGAAAGCTAGAAATGGCCACCGGAGGAGAACGAAGCGCCGGAATGCAAAACGGACAACGGGGAAAATGCTCGAATGCATGAGATGAACATGTATGCAAATGCAATGCACGAGATGACATGATAAGAGATGCACGAAAAAGAAAAACAACACACGGAGACAAAGACCCGAACCCGAGAAATAAATATAACTTAACGCCGGAAACGGCAAGAGTTGGAGTACAAATTGGGAAAGTTACATCCGGGGTGTTACAACACTCCACCACTACGAAAAGATCTCGTCCCGAGATCTAGGACTGAAAGAACTCCGGGTACTCAGAACGGAGGTGATCCTCGCGTTCCCAGGTAGCTTCACGGTCGGAATGGTGTGACCACTTGACTTTGAGAAATTTGATTGACTTGTTGCGAGTCTTGCGTTCAGTCTCTTCAAGAATAGCAACTGGGTGCTCACGATAGGAGAGATCTTCTTGGAGCTCAATGTCCTCGAAGTTGACGGTGCGTTCAGGCGTCTTGAAGCACTTTCGGAGTTGGGAGACATGGAACACATCATGAACATTGGCAAAGTTTGAAGGAAGCTCGAGCTGATAGGCGAGGTCGCCTCTCTTGCTGACAATCTTGAAAGGTCCCACGTATCTAGGGGCAAGCTTCCCTTTGATACCGAAGCGACGAGTACCTTTCATAGGAGAGACACGGAGGTAAACATGATCTCCGATCTCGAAAGCCAAATCACGGTGCTTACTATCATAGTAGCTCTTCTGGCGGGATTGGGCTGCTTTGAGGTTATCACGAATGACTTTGCACATTTCTTCTGCTTCTGTGATTAAGTCATTACCCAGCAGCTGACGTTCACCGGTTTCAGACCAGTTGAGAGGGGTACGGCACTTCCTGCCATACAGAATTTCAAAAGGGGCCTTGCCCGAACTTGCTTGAAAACTGTTGTTGTATGAGAATTCAGCATAAGGAAGACAGTCCTCCCACTTCATGCCGAAAGAAATCACACAAGCCCTGAGCATGTCTTCGAGAATCTGGTTGACACGCTCGACTTGACCGCTTGTTTGAGGATGGAAAGCAGTGCTGAAGCGGATGTTGGTGCCCATGGCCTTCTGAAAAGAATCCCAAAACTTGGAGGTAAAGATGCTGCCACGGTCTGAAGAGATCACTTGAGGAATACCGTGCAGAGAGACAATGCGAGAGGTATAGAGTTCCGCCAATTGAGCTGCAGTGATCGACTCTTTGATAGGCAGAAATGAGCCACTTTGGTGAGCTTGTCGATGACAACGAATATAGCATCATTGCCACGCTTGGACTTTGGAAACCCAGTCACGAAGTCCATTTCAATGTGGTCAAACTTCCATTCTGGAATGGCAAGAGGTTGGAGGAGACCAGCTGGCCTTTGGTGTTCTGCCTTCACTCTTCTGCAGACATCACATTCATTCACGAATTGAGCGATCTCGCGCTTCATTCGAGTCCACCAATAAGCTTGCACATCACATTCATTCACGAATTGAGTGATCTCGCGCTTCATTCGAGTCCACCAATAAGCTTGCTTGAGGTCCTGATACATCTTCGTGCTCCCAGGGTGGATGGAGAGAAGAGAATTGTGAGCCTCGTTCATGATCACTTTACGAAGTTCACCTTTGGGCACAACAATACGATCCTCGAAGAAGAGAGTGTCCTTGTCATCAAGGCGGTAGCACTTATACTTGGACTGACTCTTGGCAATCCCAATCTTCACCTTTTTCACCATCGCATCAAGAAGTTGGGCTTGGCGAATCTGGTCTTCTAAGGTAGGAGAGACTTGAAGGTTGGCGAGGAAACCTTGAGGAACAACTTGCAGATTAAGCTTGCGGAAAGCTTCACAAAGCTCGGGTTGATAAGGCTTTAGAATCAGACTGTTGCAGTAGGCCTTTCTGCTCAAAGCGTCAGCAATCACATTGGCCTTGCCTGGAGTATACTCAATACTCGGATTATACTCTTGAATCATTTCGACCCATCGAGTTTGCCTTAGGTTGAGATTAGGCTGAGTGAAGATGTACTTGAGACTCTTGTGATCAGTGAAAATGTCCACTTTTCTTCCCAATAGAAGATGTCTCCAAGTCAACAAAGCGTGCACAACTACCGCCAACTCGAGATCATGAGTGGGGTAGTTCTTCTCATTAGGTTTCAACTGGCGAGAGGTATAAGCAACAACTTTCTTCTCTTGCATCAAAACTGCACCGAGACCTTGGAGAGAGGCATCACAAAAGACCTCGTACGGCTTGGTTTCATCAGGCGGAGTCAAAACTGGAGCAGTGATCAATCTCTCTTTCAAAGTTTTGAAAGCAATATCACACTCCGGAGACCAAACGTACTTGACGTGCTTCTGAAGAAGATTTGAGAGAGGCTTCGCGATCTTAGAAAAGTTTTCAACGAATCTTCTGCAATAGCTTGCGAGACCGAGGAAACTGCGGAGTTGCTTCATGTTCTGAGGAGGTTCCCAATTCACAATTGCGGATACCTTCTCGGGATTCACGGAAATGCCCTTGGCAGAGATGATATGGCCAAGATAAAGAACCTCATCGAGCCAAAATTCACACTTGGAGAACTTGGCGTAGAACTGATGTTCCCTGAGCTTGTCAAGAACCAAACGCAAGTGCTTGGCATGATCTTCCTTGTTCTTCGAGAAAACCAGAATGTCATCGAGATAGACCAAAACGAAGTCATTGGTGTAGGCGTTGAAGATGAAGTTCATCATGCGAGAGAACGTCGGAGGAGCGTTGGCGAGGCCAAAAGACATGACAGTGTATTCATATGAACCAAAGCTTGTTCTGAATGCTGTCTTGGGAATATCTTCTTCACAAATGCGAATCTGGTGATAACCCATACGGAGATCAAGCTTGGAGAATACTTGAGCACCCTTGAGTTGTTCGAACAGCTCATTGATGTTGGGAAGTGGGTATTTGTTCTTGATGGTCTTCTTATTCACTGGACGGTAATCAACACAAAGTCGACTCGATCCATCCTTCTTCTTCACAAAAAGAACACCACAACCCCACGGAGAAGTACTAGGCCGGATGAGACCCAATCTTTCTTGCTCATCGAGTTGCTTCTTCAGCTCCTTCAACTCTTCGGGGCCGAGCTTGTAGGGACGTTTGCACACAGGTTCCGTGCCAGGCTCAAGTTCAATAACGAATTCAACTGGCCGGTGCGGAGGCATTCCTGGGAGCTCTTCTGGAAAGACGTCTGGATATTCACAAACAACCGGAATCTGCGAAATAGCATCCAATTCACCCTTCTCATTGAGAGAAAACAGACGGATAGTATTATCCCGAGCGGCAAAGATAATTACATCCTCAGACGAATGAGTCAATTGGATCTGCCTGGCTGCACAATCAAGATGTGCCTTGTGCTTAGAAAGCCAATCCATCCCGAGAATAAGATCAATATCCGAGTCACCAAGAACCGTTGGAGAAGATAGAAACTTGTAGTCACCCAAAGTGATAGAAACATCCGGAGCAATGGAGTTAGCCTGCATGCGCTTACCGGGAGAGACAACTGCTAAAGGACTAGGCAAAATTTGCAAAGGCAACCATGCTTAGATGAAAATGGTCTCGAGATGAAACAATGCGATGCACCCGTGTCAAAAAGAACATTTGCAGGAATATCATTAACAGGAAGGTTACCCATGATCACATCTGACGAGTCCTCTGCCTGAGCTGCATTCATCAAATTGACCTTGGCATGCTTGGGGTTATGCTTGACCACAGCTGTACTTGCCGATCTCACAGGAGGAGGAGGAGGAAGACGCCTCTGGTTGAAACACTTGTTGGCATAGTGACCCTTCTGTTGGCACTTGTTGCACGTGACCTCTGAGAGCGGACGGTGATACGGAGCACTCGATCTTGGAGGTTGAGACGAAGCCTTGTTCTGAAAGCCTGGGTTGGGTGGGTGGGAAGAACCACTACCACCTTTGCTCTTCTGCTGATACGGCTGACGGAACGGAGGAGGAGGAAGCCAAAACTTCTGCTGCTTGGCCACTTGAGTAGAGGAAGAAGGAGTAACATCTCTGACGCGCTTCCTGGAAGCATCACACCTCAACTGAGCAGCCTCTTGCTTCAGCGCCATGTTGTAGAACTCATCGTATCTCAAAGGCTCAAAGAGAACAAGAGCGAGCTGAATATCTTCCCTGAGACCACCCCTGAACTGGTATATCATGCTCTTCTCATCAGGAACATCCTGCTTGGCAAAACGGGCGAGCTTCTGGAACAACTTGTTGTAGTCATAGACAGACAAAGAGCCTTGCTTCAGATTGCGGAATTCCTCACGCTTGCTTTCAACCACGCTCTGCGGAATGTGATGAGCTCGGAAATCTCGACGGAAATCATCCCAAGTGATAACACGTCCACCTCTGGAATCCTTGTACTGCTGGAACCACTCTGCAGCCTGATCTTTGAGTTGGAAGGAAGCGAACTTGACAAAGTCCTCAGGCCTGACGTTACTGCACTCGAAATGCTTACACAGATCCACAAGCCAATCGTCAGCATCGGTTGCCTCAACACAATTGCTGAAAGTCTTTGGCCCGTTAGCAAGGAACTGGTTGAGTGTAGCAAAGTGACTCTGATTGCTGCCTTGATTCCCTTGACTGCCTTGATTGCGCTCTTGGATAATTTGCATGATCAGCTGAGTATTTGCATTGGTTGCGGCCATCACAGCTTGCCATGCCTCTGGAGGAGGTGGAGGCGGTGGCGGATCTTGATTCTGGTTCTGACTGGTGCTCTTAGCGGGAGCCATCCTGAAGAGGTTGACCACCGTTAGCACATAGACAGATAAATATTGAAGCTGAATCCAACGGAATGAAAATTGCAACATAAAGTCTTCACATCCGAACAAAATGAACGAATGCGTTTCTCTTGAAGTGGTCACATATTTCTAAATTGCGAGGCCACGAAGAATCAGGTAGAAGGGGTACAACAATGAGGGATGGAATCAACATATGACGTCGAAGCAAAACGAATGCCACAACTCGAAATAAAACCAAGGGTTGGCTTGCGGAATAAGCCGGAACAAATACATGATAGAAATTTCGTCTGAAGTTTTCGTGGTGGGACCTACACGGGCTCGATCGTACAGCACCATCATGTACAAGGCAGTGCACATGACATACGAAGCGTCCCTGAGTCAGCATAGCCAAGGACTCTTTAAGACACAACGAGACCACTGTAAAAATCGACCGTGAATAGGCGAACCACTAGACGTCGAACCCCAATTTCATATCATACCTCTGTCGGAAAGATATCCTAAGGCTACTTAAATTCCCACCTATGAAATTCCCGAAATTTTCCCGGTTATGCAATCAGGTGTTGGGGATACAAGGGAGCATAATATCTCACTCAAGCTAGCAAATCCTACATCCAGCTGTATCCATCCTTCAACACATAACCAAGAAACCTTCGGAAACCATCTATCTCAACCTTCGAAAAGCATCCGTTATACAAGTTATGGCGATACTCCCGAACTCCCGCCCCAGTACTGGGTGGCATCGAGGTTATCTCACCAACGAACTGCATAAAGGAGATTTTCGATGTCGCGCACATATCTCAAGTATACCAGAATTGCAACGATAAAATTGTGACGACAACACCTCGGAGCTCAACTCCCCGGGACACTGCCACAACCCCTAAAGACAGGAGGCACCAAGAACAATGTTCTCGTCACAAAACCATCGGAACAAAACCAAGATACTCGCGTGATCCTAAAAAAAAATTTAGTGAAATTTGAGAAGAGAAGAGTCAAAACTCTACGTCAGGATGCCTTACCAGAGCGATGAGGAGACTGGGAAGTAAAAAGAATTCCTAAGCTCTCCGATATATAATTCCTAAGGACTCAAAACATTTTTCTAGACACAACTCGGCTGCTAAAAACGATCAAGCAATGGGGCTCCTAAGGTCGGGGAAGGCTCTGATTACCAACTTGTAACGCCCTCGATGCGGCTATATCTCCCACGTGTCGAGGCACGACTTAGAGGCATAACCGCATTGAAAGCAATGTCGCAAGTCAGGAAATCATCACACATCCCATGTACATAAATAATATAAAGGGGAGGTACATAGTTGGCTTACACTCGCCACGTCACATCAGAGTACATAAATAACATCCATCATACAAATCACTCATGGCCCGACTACGGTGCCAAAATAGAAAAGACCCCCAACATGCGACAAGGCCCTGAATCGATAACCCCAACTAGGCACCACTACTGATCATCCGGAAAAGACACGTAGTATCGCTGAGAGTCCTCGTCGAACTCCCACTTGAGCTCGTAATCGTCAACCGGAGCGGAATCACCTGGACCTGCATCTGGAGTTGTAGTATCGGTGAGCCACAGGGACTCAGCAATCTCACACCCACGCGATCAAGACTATTTAAGCTTATAGGACAGGATAAGGCAAATATATGTGGAGCTGCAGCAAGCGACTAGCATATATGGTGGCTAACTTATTCGCAAAGGAGAGCGAGAAGAGGAGGCAAAGCGCGAGCGAGAAACTAGAAGGAACAACCTGCGCAAGCATTACTCCAACACCGTGTCCACTTCCCGGACTTCGCCGAGAAGAGGCCATCACAGCAACACACTCAGTTGATTCATTTTAATTAATTAAGGTTCAAGTTATCTACAACCGGACATTAACAAATTCCCATCTGCCCATAACCGCGGGCACGGCTTTCGAAAGTTCAATCCCTGCAGGGGGGTCCCAACTTAGCCCATGACAAGCTCTCACGGTCAACGAAGGAATAGACCTCCACCCGAGACACACCGATCAGACTCGGTAACCCGGTACAACAAGACAGTTCGACAGGTTAAAACAAGACCAGCAACACCGCCCGAATGTGCCGACAAATCCCGATAGGAGCTGCACATATCTCTTTCTCAGGGCACACTCAGATTGTCTTAGGTACGGGTAGGCCAGCCCAGAGTTGCCCCTGGTGGCCACCGGTAGCTGACAGGTGGACCAACACTCAGAGGAGCACTGGCCCGGGGGGGTTAAAATAAGATGACCCTTGAGTCTGCAGAACCCAAGGGAAAGAAAAGGCTAGGTGGCAAATGGTAAAACCAAGGTTGGGCATTGCTGGAAAAGCTTTAATCAAGGCGAAATATCAAGGGGTTCCCAATATAACCCAACCGCGTAAGGAACGCAAAATCCGGGAACATAACACCGATATGATGGAAACTAGGGCGGTAAGAGTGGAACAAAACACTAGGCGAGAGGCCGAGCCTTCCACCCTTTACCAAGTATATAGATGCGTTAAGATAACATAGCAATATAGTGATATCCCAACAAGTAAATAAATGTTCCAACAAGGAACGGCTCCAATCTTCACCTGCAACTAGCAACGCTATAAGAAGGGGCTGAGCGAAGCGGTAACATAGCCAATCAAAGGTTTGCTAGGACAAGGTGGATTAGAGGTTCAACATGGCAATTGTGAGGCTGACAAGCAAAAGGTAGGCATCGTAGCATTGGCAAAGCAAAAGAGCGAGCAAACTAGCATAGCAAAGATAGTAGTGATTTCGAGGGTATGATCATCTTGCCTGCACAGTTGTCAGAGATGACTGGATCCTCACAAGCAAACTCAACGGGCTCCTCGGTAGCGAACTCGTCTCCCGGCTCTACCCAACAAGACAAAAAAGCAACAAGGATACAATCAACCACGTGCAAGATCAAGCAATATGATGAAATGATGAATGTTATGCGGGATGCGATGCGGGATGCAAAATGCAAGATATGATAGGAAAAGCATGTACCTGGCCTCAACTTGGAATTCCAAGGGTGCCACTGGATAGAGGGGGTGAAATTGCTTGAAAACGATATAAAGATCATTGGAATCGGAGTTACGGTTTGGAAATGGCAAGCGTTTTAAGATATGACACCGGTCTGCAATTTACAGCAAGTAGGCATCTAAATGCAATGAAATGAACATGCTACAGCCACCAAACATGAAAACAAAATACATGGCAGTGATGTACACAAGATGGTTAACAAAACACTAGCACTGAGCCATAGGCAAATTCATCCATTAAGAGGTTCAAACAAGCATGGCAAAAATGAATATGCAAAACAGATTCCAGACTTAGTGAAATTAACACTAGCCTGAAATTTCAGATCACGAAGCCCTCTTCGGAGCAGCAAAACAACATGATACAAAACCTGAACATGACAAGTAAGAACGTGGAATGGAGCTACTCAACAAGCTTAACAAAACACCCAAAGTGACCTGGGGCTAAAAGGGTTCACAAAATATATTAACGGGCACACGAACATAGCATAAAACACAATCAGTTTTCAGACTTAGTGAAAACTGAGACATGCTGAAATATAACCCACGAAGGCATGTAAACGAGCTCGATGCACTCACTACGGTGCAAGTCATCGCAAGGAAAGTATATAACCAGCAAGAAGGCACAATATTCTAGCTACACATGGCAAGAACAAAGGCATAGCATGCATGGAACACTAACGGTAGCATTGGCAAAATCGCAAACAAGTTGACGATCTGCCCAGATTAACAACGAAGCAAAAGTTGAGCTCGATTGAGTCAACCTAGAGCACTCCATATATGCAAACAAAGACATGGATGGATAGAGCATAACATAAATATAAAAACTCCCTTACTGATCATCCTCAAAAGAGGCACGGATCACTAGGAAACAAGCTGGACATATAGCATCATGAACTAAAATATCCCAGACTTAGTGAAAATCACCAAGTCCCTGAAATCAGCAATCTCAGGTACCTCTCTTCGCAAGCTTGCACAAGAAAACACACACATCCTAAAAATGCATGGGTGGCACCTCTGGAAAGAAGACAAAATGCTTAACAATTCATCCCTAAGGGGCACAGCCATATCATGCACGAATTAAACATGGCAAAAATGACAAAAATGCATGATGAACTAACGGATCTGCAATTTAACTCACGAAGCCTCCTTCTAACAGCATTTTGGGCAACAATATGACCTCAAATGCAAATGATGCAATGGAATTAAATGATGTACATGTCGAGACAAAGATTTTGATATATCGTACGCCCAAAACGGAGCTACGGCTGCGGAGATACAAGCAGTCAAACATCGCATAAAAAATTAGGGTTTCGGGAGTGAAAAGTCAACCGAGGAGGAGATATTTCCAGATCCGATCTGCACGCGGTTCGAGGAATCGGCGGGGAGCACTGTTGCTGGCCGGACTTGGTGCCGGAGTTGAAGAAGAAGAAGCCGGGGCGGAGGCGGGCGGCGGCGCCGGCGGTGGGGGCGGCGTCCCACGGCGGCGCGGAGTGGAGGCGGCGGGGCCCGGCGCGGTGGCGCCGACCGGCGACGGCGGCACGTGGTGGCGGCGATGGCGGCGCGTGGCGGCGGGCTGCCGGCGGCGGGGCGGGAGGCGGAGAGGCGCGCGGGGCGCTCGGGCCCGGGAGGCGGCGCGCGGGGGCCGGGCGCAGGCCAGGCGGGCCCGGCGGCGGCGATGTGGGCACGGCCCACGTAGCGCGCGCGAACTGGACGGGAGGCGGCGGCGGACGTTGTCCGGTCCGATCCGGACACGTCCGTCGGTGGCGGGGTTGATCTGCTTTTTTTTTCAAGAGGAGGACGGTGAGGAAGACGAGATCCGAAATGGGGGGTGTTTAAATAGGCATAAGTGGAGCTAGGAGAGTCCAAATGAGGTGTGGTTTTCGCCCACGCGATCGTGATCGAACGCTCTAGGACATGGAGCAGAGTTTGGTGGGTTTTGGGACAAATTTGGGGGGTGTTGGGCTGCAACACACACGAGGCCTTTTCGGTCCCTTGGTTAACCGTTGGAGTATCAAACGAAGTCCAAATGACCCGAAACTTGACGGGCGGTCTACCGGTAGTAAACCAAGGCCGCATGACAAGTCTCGGTCCAATCCGGAAATGTTTAATCCCCACACACGAAAGAAAGCTAGAAATGGCCACCGGAGGAGAACGAAGCGCCGGAATGCAAAACGGACAACGGAAAAAATGCTCGAATGCATGAGATGAACATGTATGCAAATGCAATGCACGAGATGACATGATAAGAGATGCACGAAAAAGAAAAACAACACACGGAGACAAAGACCCAAACCCGAGAAATAAATATAACTTAACGCCGGAAACGGCAAGAGTTGGAGTACAAATTGGGAAAGTTACATCCGGGGTGTTACAGTCAGGTATGACACCTAAGTTTGATTGTGTTAAATCTTTTATGGATACCGATATTTTTCGTAAGTTTAGCACTAAATATGGACTTGATTCTGAGATAGTAGCTTCTTTCTGTGAATCTTTTGCTACTTATGTTGATCTCCCTAAGGAGAAGTGGTTTAAATATCATCCTCCCATAGAAGTAAAAGTAGTTGCACCTATTAAAGTTGAAGAAAAGACTATCACTTATAATGATCCTATTGTTCCTACTTCTTATGTTGAGAAACCACCTTTCCCTGTTAGGATAAAGGATCATGCTAAAGCTTCAACTATGGTTCGTAAAAGCAATATTAAAACATATACACCTCCTGAGCAAGTTAAAGTTGAACCTAATATTGCTATTGTTAAAGAGCTCTTGTCTGATAATATTGATGGGCATGTTATTCAGTTCTGCGGTGAAACTGCTAGAATTGCTAAACCTTGTGCTAAAGATAAACATAGACCTGTGGTAGGCATGCCTGTTATTTCTGTTAAAATAGGAGATCATTGTTATCATGGATTATGTGATATGGGTGCTAGTGCTAGTGTTATACCTTATGACTTGTATAAAGAAATCAAGCATGAAATTGCACCTGCTGAGTTAGAAGATATTGATGTCACAATTAAACTTGCTAATAGAGATACTATTTCAGCAATGGGAATTGTTAGAGATGTTGAAGTCTTGTGCGGGAAAACTAAATATCCTGCTGATTTTCTTGTTCTTAGTTCCCCACAAGATAGATTTTGTCCCATTATATTTGGTAGACCCTTCTTAAACACTGTTAATTCTAGGATAGACTGCGAGAAGAATGTTGTTACTATTGGCTTGGATGATATGACTCATGAATTTAATTTCTCTAAATTTAGTAAACAACACCGTGAAGAAGAATTGCCTAGTAAGGATGAAATTATTGGTCTTGCTTCTATTGTCGTGCCTCCTAGTGATCCTTTAGAACAATATTTGCTAGACCATGAGAATGATATGTTTATGAACGAAAGAAGGGAAATAGATGAAGTATTCTTTAAACAAGAACCTATGCTGAAACACAATTTGCCTTTTGAAATCCTAGGGGATCCCCCTCCACTAAGGGTGATCCCGTGTTTGAGCTTAAACCATTGCCTGATAATCTTAAATATGCTTATCTTGATGAAAAGAAGATATATCCTGTTATTATTAGTGCTAACCTTTCAGAGCATGAAGAAGAAAGATTATTGAAAACTCTGAAGAAGCACCATGCTACTATTGGGTATACTCTTGATGATCTTAAGGGCATTAGTCCCACTCTATGTCAACATAAAATAAATTTGGAAGCAGATGCAAAACCAGTTCGTGATCCTCAACGACGTCTGAATCCTAAAATGAAAGAAGTGGTAAGAAAAGAAATACTAAAGCTTCTGGAGGCAGGTATAATTTATCCCGTTGCTGATAGTCAGTGGGTAAGTCCTGTTCATTGTGTCCCTAAGAAGGGATGTATAACTGTTGTTCCTAATGATAAAGATGAATTGATTCCACAAAGAATTATTACATGTTATAGGATGGTAATTGATTTCCACAAATTAAATAAGGCTACTAAGAAAGATCATTACCCCTTACCTTTTATCGATCAAATGCTAGAAAGATTATGCAAGCATACACATTACTGCTTTCTAGATGGTTATTCTGGTTTCTCTCAAATACTTGTGTCGGCTAAAGATCAATCAAAGACTACTTTTACATGCCCTTTTGGTACTTTTGCTTATAGATGTATGCCTTTTGGTTTATGTAATGCACCTGCTACCTTTCAAAGATGCATGAAGGCTATATTCTCTGACTTTTGTGAAAAGATTTGTGAGGTTTTCATGGATGACTTTTCCGTCTATGGATCTTCTTTTGATGATTGCTTGAGCAATCTTGATCGAGTTTTGCAGAGATGTGAAGAAACTAATCTTGTCTTGAATTGGGAAAAGTGCCACTTTATGGTTAATGTGGGTATTGTCTTGGGGCATAAAGTTTCTGAAAGAGGTATTAAAGTTGATAAAGCCAAAGTTGATGCTATTGAAAAGATGCCATGTCCCAAGGACATCAAAGGTATAAGAAGTTTCCTTGGTCAGGCCGGATTTTATAGGAGGTTCATTAAGGACTTCTCAAAAATTTCTCGGCCTCTCACTAATTTATTACAAAAAGATATACCATTTGTCTTTGTTGATGATTGTGTAGAAGCATTTGAAATACTTAAGAAAGCATTAGTCTCTGCACCTATTGTTCAGCCACCTGATTGGAATTTACCCTTTGAAATTATGTGTGATGCTAGCGATTATGCTGTAGGTGATGTTCTAGGGCAAAGAGTTGATAAGCAATTACATGTTATCCATTATGCTAGTAAGACTCTAGACAATGCTCAAAGAAATTATGCTACTACTGAAAAAGAACTTTTAGCAGTTGTATTTGCTTGTGATAAGTTCAGACCTTATATTGTTGATTCTAAAGTAACTATCCGCACTGATCATGCTGCTATTAAATATCTTATGGAGAAGAAAGATGCTAAACCTAGACTTATTAGATGGGTTCTCTTGTTACAAGAATTTGATTTGCATATTGTTGATAGAAAAGGAGCTGAGAACTCCGTTGCAGACAACTTATCTAGGTTAGAGAATGTTCTTGATGACCCACTACCTATTGATGATAGCTTTCCTGATGAACAATTAAATGTCATAAGTACTTCTCGTAATACCCCTTGGTATGCTGATTATGCTAATTACATAGTTGCTAAATTTATACCACCTAGCTTCACATACCAACAAAAGAAAAAGTTCTTCTATGATTTGAGACATTACTTTTGGGATGACCCACATCTTTATAAAGAAGGAGTAGATGGTGTTATTAGACATTGTGTACCTGAGCATGAACAAGAACAGATCCTACGCAAGTGCCACTCCGAAACTTATGGAGGACACCACGCGGGAGATAGAACTGCACATAAGGTATTGCAATCCGGTTTTTATTGGCCTACTCTCTTCAAGGATGCCCGTAAGTTTGTCCTATCTTGTGATGAATGTCAAAGAATTGGTAATACTAGTAGACGTCAAGAAATGCCTATGAATTATTCACTTGTTACTGAACCATTTGATGTTTGGGGCTTTGATTATATGGGACCTTTTCCTGCCTCTAATGGATATACACATATTTTAGTTGTTGTTGATTACGTTACTAAGTGGGTAGACGCTATTCCAACTAGTAGTGCTGGTCATAACACTTCTATTAAAATGCTTAAAGAAGTTATTTTTCCTATGTTTGGAGTTCCTAGATATTTAATGACTGATGGTGGTTCACATTTTATTCATGGTGCTTTCCGTAAAATGCTTGCTAAATATGACGTCAATCATAGAATTGCATCTCATTATCACCCACAGTCTAGTGGTCAAGTAGAATTGAGTAATAGAGAACTCAAACTAATTTTGCAAAAGACTGTCAATAGATCTAGAAAGAATTGGTCCAAGAAACTTGATGATGCATTATGGGCCTATAGAACTGCATATAAAAATCCTACGGGTATGTCTCCGTATAAAATGGTATATGGAAAAGCATGTCACTTACCTCTCGAACTAGAACATAAGGCATATTGGGCTATTAAAGAGCTCAACTATGATTTTAAACTTGCCGGTGAAAAGAGGTTATTTGATATTAGCTCACTTGATGAATGGAGAACCCAAGCTTATGAAAATGCCAAGTTGTTTAAAGAAAAGGTTAAAAGATGGCATGACAAAAGGATACAAAAGCGTGAGTTTAATGTAGGTGATTATGTATTGCTATACAACTCTCGTTTAAGATTTTTTGCAGGAAAAATTCTCTCTAAATGGGAAGGCCCCTATGTTATCGAGGAGGTCTATCGTTCCGGTGCCATAAAAATCAACAACTTCGAAGGCACAAATCCGAAGGTGGTAAACGGTCAGAGAATTAAACATTATATCTGAGGTAATCCCATAAATATTGAAACCAATATTATTGAAACCGTAACCCCGGAGGAATACATAAGGGACACTTTCTAGAACGTTTCAGACTCTCAAAAGGAATAGGTATGTGGCAGGGTAAGTAAACTGACTCCAAAACAATTTTTAAGGCAATATTTCTCCGTTTTGGAATATTTAGAAAAATAGAAAATTAAGTAGCAGTCCGGGAAGGACATGAGGGCCCCACGAGGGTGGAGGGCGTGCCCCCTACCTCGTGAGCTCCTCATGTGCCTTCCGGACTCCGTTTTCTTGCACGATACGTATTTTGGTCGGTAAAAATTCACTATATAATCTCTCGGGGGTTTTGACTCCCGTATCACGCAAAAATCTCCTGTCTTTGTTTCGAGCTGTTTTCTGTCAGGGTTGTCAAGGCCAGGCACTATGTCGTCTCCCTCCTCCTCCAACCATGAGGGCAACGATGCTTGGCTAATGAAGATAGAGCTGAAGAGAGAAGAACCTATGGAGATCAACAAGGATGAAGGGATCAAGAAGGCCATGGAGGACCAAGTTCCAGCAACAGAAGACACCCTTCAACTGGATCATAATCTTCTTACCCCTACAGAAATCGAAGCTTTCAAGATGATTGAGTTGGCTCGTATACAAAATAAGTATCTCACACGTGAAAATACTTTGTTGAAGGAGCATATCATCTCACTCAAGGGCATTATCCGCAAGTTAGAAGACCTCCTATGCTCGATGTGCGACTATCCCTCATCAACAACTCCACCTTCTTCACCAACAAAGGAGACATAATCACCTGGGTATGGGCACTCCCCTTGGCAACTTCCAAGCTTGGGGGAGGTGCCCCGGTATCGTATCACAATCACAACTCCTATCTTTACCATTTTTCTTAGTTCGATCCTATTAGTAGTATTTTGATCTAGTAGAATAAAGTTTATGGCATGATCTAGTTTGAAGTTTTGCTTTATGATCTCTCTATGTAATCGAGTCCGTGAGCTATATAATGAAGATTAGTGTTGAGTCAAGGGCTTGATTTTCTTGCTATGATCTTGGGTGAATAAAAGAAAAGAGAAAAAGAATAAGAAGAAAAGAGAAAAATAATAAGAAGAAACAAAAGTTCATATTGATCTTATTGATAGTAATGACTTCACATAGAAAGAGTGTGATGATTAAGAGTTGTTGGGAGTTGCCAGACATAGCTTTGGTCATCGTTGCAATTAATAGGAAGTAATAAGGAAAGAGAGGTTTCACATATAAATATACTACTATTGACATCTTTTATGATTGGGAACACTCATCAAAATATGACATGCTAAAGAGTTGATGTTGGACAAGGAAGACAACGTAATGGGTTATGTTTTCTTATATCTGAGATAAAGTATGTTGTCATGGATCATCCAACATGTTGAGCTTGCCTTTCCCCCTCTTGCTAGCCAAATTCTCAGCACCAAGTAGAGATACTACTTGTGCTTCCAAATACCCTTAAACCAGTTTTGCCATGAGAGTCCACCATATCTACCTATGGATTGAATAAGATCCTTCAAGTAAGTTGTCATCGGTGCAAAGCAATAAAAATTGCTCTCTAAATATGTATGATTGATTGGTGTGGGAGAAATAAGCTTTATACGATCTTGTGATGTGGAAGTAATAAAAGCGACGGACTGCATAATAAAGGTTCATATCATAAGGGGCAATATAAAGTGACGTTCTTTCGCATTAAGATTTTGTGCATCCAACCATAAAAGCGCATGGCAACCTCTGCTTCCCTCTGCAAAGGGCCTATCTTTTATTATTATCTTCTACCTTATGCAAGTGTCATGGTGATCTTCACCTTTCCTTTTTCATTTTATCCTTTGGCAAGCCCAGCATGTTGGAAAGAACCTGATATATATATATCTAATTGGATGTAGGGGGCATGAATTATTATTGTTGACATTACCCTCGAGGTAAAACGTTGTGGGGCGAAACTATAAGCCCCTATCTTTCTTTGTGTCCGATTAAAACTCCGTAACCACAAGTATTGCGCGAGTGTTAGCAATTATGAAGGACTAGATGATAGTTGAGTATGTGGACTTGCTTTTTAGCTCTGACATAGACTCTTTCTGATGTTACGATAAATTGCAATTGCTTCAATGATTGAGGTTATAGTTTGTTGGTTCTCAATAAGGGTTCTGATTCATACTTCTGCATTGTGAATAGATCATCACTTGAACATGAGTAATCATATGACAATATCTATATATGTTGCTGTTATGAGAATAATCATGATGCCCTCATGTCCGTATTTTATTTTTATCGACGCCTCTACCTCTAAACATGGGGACATATTTATTGTTATCGGCTTTCGCTTGAGGACAAGCGAGGTCTAAGCTTGGGGGAGTTGATACCGTCCATTTTGCATCATGCTTTTATATCGATATTTATTGCATTATGGGATGTATTTCACATTATGTTCACAATACTTATGGCTATTCTCTCTTATTTTTACAAGGTTTACATAAGGAGGGAGATGCCGGCAGCTGGAATTCCTGGCTGGAAGGAGCAAATATTAGAGACCTATTCTGCACAACTCTCCAAAAGTCCTGAAACTCCACGGAAATACCTTATAATAAATAATGAAAAATCCTCGCCAAAGATGAAGACCAGGGGGCCCACACCCTTGCTCACGAGGGTGGGGGGCGCCCCCCCCTAGCGCGCTGCCCCCTACCTCGTGGGCCCCCTGGTGGCTCTTCAATGACCATCTTCTCCTATATGAAGTCTTTCGTCGAGAAAAAAAAGAAGCGACCTTTCGGATGAAAACTCCGCCGCCACAAGGCGAAACCTTGGCGGATCCAATCTAGATCTCCGGCAGAGCTGTTCTCAGGGAAACTTCCTCCTGGAGGGGGAAATCATCGCCATCGTCATCACCAACGCTCCTCTCATCGGGAGAGGGCAATCTCCATCAACATCTTCATCAGCACCATCTCACACTACAAAAAAATACACTTCCCTGATGATACATGTTTGTCACAGTAGGTCGCTTTTTTTGTCATGCATGTACATCCATGACAAATTTATGACAGAATCAAGATAGTCATACATGTGCTGTCGTAGAAGTGTTCCATGACATTACCAAAATTATCATCACGGAAGTGTCCACTTCCATGATGATAAATCGCGCGTCACAGAAGTGGCTTTCGTCAAGGGTGACCGACACGTGGCATCCACCGTAACGGAACGCCGTTAAGCTATCGGGTCGGGTTTTGGATCCGATAACACGTTAACAGCCCCGACCAATGGGGATTTTCCACATGTAAAATCATCATTGGCTAGAGGAAACACGTGTCAGCTCATCGTCAGGATAGATGTCATCCACTCACTGGACAGAAGGCGCCTATGATACGTGGACACGTGGCACGGCCCAACAAGTTTAAATGGGCCGGCCTAACTAAAGGCCCACAAGATTTTGTGGACCATAATGGGCCGGCCCAGCTAAAGGCCCACGAGATTTTGCGGACCATAATGGGCTGGCCCAGCTAAAGTCCCACAAGATTTTGCGGGCCATAATGGGCCGGCCCAGGTAAAGGCCCACAAGATTTTTGTGTGCCATAATAGGCCAGCCCAGGTAAAGTCCCACAAAATTCTTGCAGATCATAATGGGCCGGCCCAGCTAAAGGCCCACGAGATTTCGCCGACATTAATGGGTCGGCCCAGCTGTAGGCTCACAAGATTTTGAGGACCCTAGTAGGCCGGCCCGTTAACTGGCTGCCGTGTTTTGGGCCAAATGCCGGCCCATATTTGATCCAGTCTATTAATGGCCTGCCACGCTCCGAGCCTAATAGTGCCCCATATGAGATCCGGCCTGTTAAAAGCCTACCATGTTCTGGGCCAAATTACGGCCCAGATCAGGTCCGGCCCTTTAAGAGGTTTTGGGCCTAATTATGGCCCATATCAGATTCGGCTCATCAACTGGACACTATGCTTTTGGGCCCACTTGCTAAAGGCCCACTTAGTAATTCGGCCTGATATTAGTTTTGGCCTGTTAAGGGCCCGTTTAACATTTCGGCCCTATATTAATTTCAGCCTGTTAAAAGCCCGTCATATAGTTGGGCCTAACTACGGCCCGGTTTGCATCCGGACTGCTCGCAGCCGATATCTGATTGGGCCAAACAAGGACCGAGACAATTTTTCGGCCTGTTAAAAGCCCGTGATTTGATTCGCACAATCATGGTTCGGGGTTCATTTCGGGCTGCTGCCGGCCCATGAGCTGATCGACACGTTTCAGGCCCAACCTACATCGTGATTGCATGACGGCCCGATTATGTACCGTAATTTTACGGTTTGGCCGGTTTACTGCGAAGACAGGATATATATACAGTAAAATAACTGCAGCATCGTGAATAAGAAAAAACCTACACTGTACAATAAAGAAATTACGGCATATTACATCCACTGGGCATCAAAGTTCGCCACTATGATAATAAAGCACAAGCAGACAGTAGATTACATACACTGGGCATCAAAGATCGCCACCAGTGCAAATAAACACGCCGACAAAATAATATACAAAACCAATAGCACTTCAATAGAGTTCAAGAAAGGTTAGCCCTGCTGGGGAGCAGCTGAGCAAGATGATGAGACTACGCTTGTTCAACACTTATATCTTCCTCACTCTGAAAGATAAACAAGCAGACAGATGACATGTTTTGCACATAAAAGTATCAGTGCTGACAATTCATCACATTTCTTACTGACGAATAAAGTGACACAGTTTAAATTTGCATTAACACAATATGGTATTGTTCAGGTCAAGACATGGCAGGAAATGACATTGTGAAGGAGTTGGCAGCTTCACGACACCACTGGATTACAGATCAAGAACTCATAAGTATCAATGGTTAGTGTGATGTCAATTTATACCATTTCAGATTGGCAAATAAAGAGACGGTTTAAATAATAGTAGAATGATGTGACATTGTTCATATTTAAGACATTGCAGAATATGACATTGTGCTATAGTGGGTAGGTTCACCACACCACTGGATTACGGATGAAGAACAGAAGCATACATGCAGTGCAAAAGAAGATCACTTGCTCTGTATAGTTTAATTTACATGGTATGAAGAAGGAAGTTGGTTGTACAACTGAAAACTTAAATTAAGAAAGGACAAGCTTTTGTTTATGAACTACATAATAAACTTTAAACAAGCAATTTGATGCAAACACCAAAAATAAACAGTTGTTGCAGTCATGCCTAACCAAATATATACAACAAAGTTTGAAGGCTTGAGATGGACAAACTTACATTATTGGTGAAGACAGGCTCTATAAAGGCCTTGTCCATGCTGATGGGGGGGGGGCAATTCAAGAAGTTTACCACAGAATCTTATTCAAAAGCATTGCCTTTATTCTACATTTGTTAAGAGTAAATATAGATGTGATAATATATGAAAAAATGGAGAATATTTAAGATAAGATGAAGAGTGATGCTACATAACCAAGTAGCTATAAATGTAAGTGCAGCGATACATGCAAAAGGTACAGCCAAGAGCAATGCATAGCTAAACTTCTTCAGTACCAACCTTACGGTAAGAGTAAATATAGATCTGATGTGTAGAAAATGGAGGGCAAAGGAAAATAAGCTGCAGAGTGATGGTACATGAACAACTACCTGTCATTATAAGTACACTGATAAAGGACAGCATGTACTTACAAGAACAATGCAGAGCTAAAAAAACATTGGCATTGGATATATTCTACACTAATGTGACCATTCATACAGATTAGATAATTTGGAGCGAACAATTGATAAGCAAGCTATCATGCATACTGCTGTCACATAATGAACCAGGTATGTATGCAAGTACAGTGATACAGGACAACATGTACTAACAAGAGCAAAGCAGCGGGCAACATATTTGCGATATCCTGTCGTTCTTGTCAAACCGAATTCTTCTTCGAGCAGATTTCCTGCAAAAAAGATCTATAAGGCACATGCGAAAAAGTAGAAGTTCAAATTGTCATGTGTTTTCATAGACAGTACCTCATCCTGGGAATGAGACCAGTGCATAAAAAGGTTTTTCCATTCAATGTCTTCTAAATTTAGCACAAGAGACTTCACCGGAAATTCGTTTATAGACTTGCCATCAAAGTGTGATTTCCTCAGGTAACACCGCTACTGCTGCAATGCTTCCTTGAAAAGCACAAGCAACCTTTGCTCGTCATGACTATCCAGATTGACCCTCGCCTAGTTACAACAATGTAATGTAAATCATTCATGTGTTCAATCAGCAGAAAACAGGAAAATAATAACTATGAATAATAGCACTTACACGTAAGTTGGACAGGAAGATGTGAAAATGGTGTTTGTATTCACAATAATCTTCCCATGATGGGAATATATGCACGTAGTCCCTAACAACATTGAAAGCATTGTCTTTTAAACTGGGAATAAATGGAATGGGGTTCCAATCTGCAGGAATTGGCCGTCTCTGCAGTTGGGATAGGTCTTCGGCCAGTGGACTTGCTGTACTTTTTGCTGGAGTGGGATTTTTCTATGGTACAGCTAGTGCTATGGCAAATGAAATCGGTATACCTTTTGCTGGAGTGCAGGTCCTGTGTGGTGGGGCTAGTGGTGTGGCCAGTGAAGTATGGGTACAGTCTGCTGGAGTCGGCCCTCCGTTTTGTGTCACTGGTTGTACAGCCAATATAAGTGGGGTGCTGTCTGATTTCTCCGGCACCACCATGTTTTTCAAGGACTTTGCTGGTGCTCCTTCAGGTTCGGCAATAACCCTCTTCCTTTTTTATGTATGATGCACAAGAACAGCATTTGAGTGGAAAAACATGGTATGATGACAGATGGAATATGTATTGATAATGGATGGGCATGGCATCTCGACATATATGATGAGCAAACTAAGCAGATGGCGGTGCAACAAAGTAGAAGAAATGCAAGACAACATATGCAAGATACCCGCAATCAATAAAACATTGCCAAATTAGAACAGACACCTTGATGGGTGAACAGGACAGGCCATCTGCCTTTGACCCCTTGAGGTTAGAATAGTCATTAGGATCATATACTGAACAAGAATCAACAGGTGGGGAGCGTATGAGTTTCTTTGCATCCAGAATGGCACTCAATGCCTTGGTGCCAATTTTTTAAGTCATTGCAGTGTTTAGCTTCAAGAGTGGACTGCTGCTAGTGCGACACAAAGCAGCTACATAGATCATAGTGTAGATATAACGGAAAAACCTTAAGCATCATAGTAAAATCAGCAAAGTGGAACTTACTGGAATATATGTGCTAGTATTGCCGGTACGGCTAGAAAGGCTTCGGATACCAGCTCTCTTCAAGTGAAGGTGCGGTACTGCTAATATCAATGTAACTCTCAAAGGCGACACAGCTCCCCGCATTTCCTTGCTATTCTTATAGGATTCAAGTGGGCAGGCCACTACAAATCCTATTCCTATGTTTACAAGATCCTACGAATCAAAGAGACTCAAAGTGTCCATCACAACCGACCGTATAGACCTCTACACTGCAAATGTCCCTGCTCATCTTCAGTACAAGGAACATACTATACTACTATCATACTCCCTCCGTTCCAAAATATAAGTCTTGGTAGAGATTTCCACTATGGATCACATACAGATGTATCCAGGTACATTTCAGAGTGTAGATTCACTCATTTTGCTCCATATGTAGTCCATGGTGGAATCTATACAAAGACTTGTATTTAGGAACGAAGAGAGTACATATTAAAGAAGAACGGAAGAGGAACATGGTAAAGAAGAGCAAGCAGATTTTTGGATAGTAAAATGTTGGTTGCGCAGTGCCCACATATGATGAACCAGAGCGCATTAAGAATGCAACTCCTAGCTGTCTCTTGACCATTAATTTCAGGCGGTTGGATGAAGATCCTACGTCTCCTAACCCTTCTTCTTCCTCGTCTCTGATTCTTCCCATACAGAACACCGCACGGGCCGCCGGCCAGACCACCGGCCCCCACCGCCTGTGTTCCTCCGCCACCCCCACCCCCACCCGCGTCGAGTTTTCTTCGTTCAGCGAGGCCCCACAACCACTTGAGCCCCTTCGATCGCACCGGTGAACTTCGACGAGCTCTGAAAAATCGACTGACCCAGTTGTGAAAATTAGTCTACTGTGATTTAACTAGTGTGGAATATAAAAGGGGAAAACCATAAGCATTGCGAGTATGGTGTTGAGCGTGCCATGGCGGATCTGAAGGTGCAAACTGGACAAAGGCAACTTCGCAACCAAGACAAGAAATCAGAGTAAAGCAGTGGCGATCTATTTTCTTGCTGCGATAAATAAGTTGAGAAGATACGAAAGAGTACCGCCTCTGGTGGGGCGCTGTGTACGCATCTGCTGAGAATTTGATGGTGCTGCGGTAGCGATGGCTGTTGGCAGCGTGGAAGCAGATCTAGGAGGGTAGACGGTGGCGGCAGGGCGCGGTGGATGAGACGGTCGTAGGAGTGGCGCCGGCAAGGTGGACGACAGCGGGGATGAAGCGAGAGGACGGGATGCAAGGATCCCGGTCCAAAGCCGTGGATGAGAGAGGTCGATCTCTTGTAATGGACGGCGGCGGCGGGGTATCAGCTCCGGCATGGTGGAGGAGGACGGCGGTGGATGGGGTGGCGGACGGCGACGGACGGAGGAGGGTGGGGTGGAGAGGGTGTTTTGGCGCCCACGGAGTACGAATGGGGAAAAAGGAGGTAGAGAGGAAGGGGGGAACCATGTATTCAGGGCGCGCTTGTCTCAAATGCGAGGAAATTTACAAACTTAGCCCCTGTTTCAAATTTCTACTACATCACAGCAACACTAGTCGGTTGGGGATAGGACGGTAATCTCGCATACACCGAATATTTGCCGACGAGAGTTTGTTTTTGGCGCCCACCGTGTATGAATATGAATCGGGGAGGGAGTCGATTTCGGCCGAGGACACACTGTGTTTTGGCGCCCACCATGTATGAATCCGGGTGAGAGGCGGTTACGTCACGTTTGGGTCAAATTACAAACCTACCCCTATCGAAACCTATAGAAATCCGGCATATAGGCTTTGCGTGGCAGGGATAGACAGTAGTGATTTCCATCTCGTAGATTTTGGTTTCGGGCGGTTACTGCGACTTTCCCTGCTTCGTTCAAATTTTGCAGAGTGCACGTTTACCATGCCAACTCAATTCGAATCCCGTTTGTATTCTATTTTTTTTTCCAGGCAGGATCCATTTTCAATTGGAATTACATTCTATATACATCATTTTTTATATATACTTTCAAAAGCACAACACCATTTATACATAAATATGGTTTACAAATGGCATGATCTCAGATTCATAAGGTTGTATCCAGCAATTTGGATTTTCAAATATTTGAAACCACTTTATGTTGAAATCCAATGTATGCATTCCTCGCTAATTGTCTCCAATTAATGTGTGTTTCATGCGGGTTTTTTTACTTCTCAAACATGTATAATGTGTTTCACACACGCAACATATAGTGTAATCCCGTTTAGACATTAATTGCATATAAACCATGCATTGTTTGTAATTGAAGAATCTATGGATCGCCAATATTGATAAACTATATAACATTACACGTGTGCCCAAATTCAAATGAATATGCATGTTTGATACACCAATTTGCGTTATGATATTATCGATGTCGTGATCTCCAGTTTAAATATTTGAATCCCCTTTAATCCAGATATTCGTCTCATATAGCTATCACTCATGCTTATATAGGACTATCTCTCTGGACCTATACACGTTCATCGTCTCTCAGGTATCTCTCGTGCTACCTGTATGTCGACAATGATCTTTTATCTTCGTAACACACTAACGGTACTCTCTCCCTCGATCTTCATCACTCTATCTCTCTCTAAGTATATCTCGCTCCCTGCTATGTGTCTCTAACTATGATTCTCCATGTGGAATCTCTTTCTCTCACACAAACACAAAACTTTGTCTCCCGGGGTCTCGTTTCTCTCTACTATTCCCATGTGTGCCACTCGCACACCCCTCATACAGAGATGTCTTTCGCTCCTTAGATATGAGAACCTACGACTCTTCCTCTTCAATATCTCTTTCTCACACATAAACACAAACTCTGTCTCCCAGGGTCTCATATTTCTCCATTGTTCTCTTGTATGTCGCTCACACACACCCTCTCTCCCTAGAGATATCTTGCGTTCCCTCGTATGTCTCTCTAGCTATCACTCTTGTTGTGAAATATCTTTCTCTCTCGCAGACACAAAACTCCGTCTCTCTGGATCTCATTTCTCTCTGATATCTGTTTGTATGTGACTCACACGCACCCTCTCTCTATCTCTCTCACACCCACACACATAACCCAGCCTTCTGATCCACTCGACTCCTATCTCTAACGCACACTAGCTAGCATCTTTATCTTTCTATTTATCTGTTTCTCCATCAACCTTCTTTCTCGCCCTCACTCTTGATTCCTATCATGCACACTACATATGTTCCTCTCTACATGCAGTCAAGTGCCCTCTCACACACATATATAACTTCACCCTTTGAACCACCCGACGGTCATCTCCAACACCCAAACTAGCGGATGTCCCTCTAGCTAGCATCTCCATCTCTGTATCTATCTATAGTTTCTCCGTCAACATTTCTTTCACGCACGGAGTCTTGCTTCCTATCACCCACACTATATATGTCTCTCCATACATATGCATTTATAGGTTGGTCTCTTTTGCACAATCGTTGCGCCTCACTCCCTCTGCTCTCCATAGATGCATGCTCCAGCCCACGCTACTATCTCTTAAAGACAAAAACACATGCTCAATTGTCGGGACTTCTTCCATGCATTCTCACATGCATGCATATTCTCATACCGATTCGTCTCTCCCATGTCGTTGATCTTATGACTTATGTCTTCTTTCTTTTATCTCGATCAAGCGCGCGCGCACACACACACACATCCCACGTATACATGTATACCTCTCACACATGCACGTTCAAGGTCTCTATGTCTCCATACGTAGTTAATTACCCTCAATCCTAACGCCACATCGAATCGTTCTCCTCTTTTGTGCACATAACTTCCGCCTGGATGGGTAAAACACACACTTACACTTAACAATCTCCTTCTAGCTACCCCCCCCCCGCCGCCTCTCACTCTTTCCCTATATCCCCGAAACCAATAAGACCATCCCTTAGTTTAACTCCCGCCTACATGCACCATCGATATATAGTAGTCTTCCTCGGTGTCTCTCGAACAAACACGTTCTCTCGAAGTCGACTCCTCTCATGCATATAGGTCCTAATGCGTTTTTTGAGGCTAACTTTGACCAAATGTTAGAACAATAATATATGACATGCAACTTACACAAAGCATACCTTCAATTTTGTATGTCAAAGGAGCTTCCAATAATATAATTTGCATAGTATACATCTCATGTGCTATTAATCTTGTCAATAGTCAAAGGCTGTCATGAAAAACACATTAGGCCCTATATAGATGGAAGGAGGGAGTAGGTCCCATGCAAAAAATGAGAATAAAATTCAAACATCTGGGCATCGTGGCTCGGTCGATAACATTGAGAAACTTGGTTTTAAAATCATGAAACTTGGCATGGTGTCATGTCATGGTAGTACCATGCCGTGGTAAAAAAAATTGGCCGAATAGGAACAAATTTTGGTATAAGCTTCTTGCAAATTGGAGCTTCTCTCAAGAAGGCTCGTGGTTCTGGGAGGGAATGTGTCACCTTTGTGTGCATAATTCAAATTTGAAATACAAGCACATGTTCTAGCACACCAAAGTTGGTTGAAAAATCACATGTGTGCCCTCGGGTAAATTTCTAGGTTCCATGCAAGAAATGGGAATGAAATTCAAAATTCTGGGCGTCGTGGCTGGGTTGGAAACATTGAGAAACTTAGTTTTTTAATTCCTGTAAATCCAAAACACGCATGAAAATAATGAAACTTGGCTTGGTGCCATGACATGGCACCAACATGTTGTGGTAAATTTGCAGTCCGATTTGCGAAGGTGCACACATTAACAATCAACAAAGTCATTTTGGAAGAAGTGATGTCACGTTACAATCGGAAACACAAGTATTATTGAAACCATGGGCGTTCTACTTACTAGCACCATTTACGTGCCGCCACGCGTCCCCTTTTTTATTAGCTAGGAGGCGACGTGCAGGGTAGCTATTTGAGTACGAGAGGCGTGCGATCAGACCCCTGCGCGTGCTTATCGGGAGGAGAGCCCTTTGACCTCCATTTGCCGTCCACCTCTCTCCCAAGGTCTCCATTAATGGCGCCCAAGCCTCTGTTTAATGGCGTGGCTATGTCTCACTCGACTGAGATTTAAGAGAGAAAAAAGAAAATCTGAAAGCACGGATCTTGATGTAAGATCCGACGGACCTATATAGCATCTACTGCGACTTATAGCAAGACTGATGAATATATAAGGATGATAAAAAAAATTTGATCAAAGAAGGGCTTGCCCCTTCCCATTTTCATTACTGAAAACCACCACAATTCACAAGAAGTTCAGCACAACTCCAGCCTAACACGAAGGACTAAAAGCTACCAGATTGAAATTGCAACATCCCAAGAGGCCAACAAAGGCCAAACATCCGCGCTAGAACCCAACATTTCACAACCGACGACACAATCCACATCCTAAACCGATTATTACATCAAAAGAAACCAGGAAACTAGTCTCCGCGGCGAGCGGCAATGAGCTCTTTCGTGTCCTCAAGACGCTGCTTGAGAACATCCACGGATTCCTCCACCGGCCTTTGGCGCTCGTTGCAGAGCATGTCATTCTCGTCCATAAGTTTCTTCAACAAGGCACTAGTCTCCTCCTACAGGTCTGCACTTCGGACGATCTTCTCCCTCAGCAGGTCGCGCTCGGCTCGGAGCCTCTCATTGCCCTCCCTTAGTTGCTGGATGACGCCGGTAGTCTGTCCAAACGAGGCTATCATGTCATCATGCAACCTCGCCGAGCCGGAGATCTGATCCATCTGGCTATGGACGATCGCATGCATGCGCCTGTAACAGTCGTCGCGTGCCCACGAGAAATTTTCCCAGGCCGCCGCGGCACGGCGGGACATCTCTACTGCATTCATGGCGCGGCGGGACATCTCTGCTGCTTTCGCGGCGCGGCCGGACCAGTCTGCTGCATCGATGGTGCGGCGGGACCTCCGTGCTGCTTCAGCGGCACGGCGGGACCTCTGTGCTGCTACTTCCGCACGGCGGGACATGTCGGCTGCTCTCGTAGCGAGGCGGGACATCTCTCGTGCTTCCGCTTCCATGCTCGCCTCTCCCTGGTGGCAATCTCTCGACCCAGAACTCACGTTGGCCATGGCAGACGCAAGGGAAGGATGCTGAATGACTTGTTTGTTTTTGTGGATGAGGAGTTGAGGAGGAATGTGCAGTCATCTTGGCATACTAGTATTTATAACCGAGTACTAATACACTCCTAAGTGGGGAACTGTTTAGGTTGTGATCGGTGTGAACAGGTTTGCAATTCAATATAGTGTGGAGTAATTTGGAATGTGATGAGACGCAAGCTCAAAATTTATTGACAGTTCTAGTTTCGAAGTGCGGCACTATTCCCAGATTGAGTACTTCTTTTTCTACTCCCTCCTTTCCGGTTTTATAGGGCTTATCTCAAAATTTTAGTTTTTCCATTTTATAAGGCTCAATTTGGTTGTCCCCAACACATGTTCAGATTCCAAGGTGCATTAAATCATTGCATGCAAGTATTAAGAGAAAATTGACCAATGCATGTACTTTATGCATGCATGCATTGCAATTAATGCATTAAACCTATCTCTCGGGACTTCTCGCACGCACCATCGTGCCACCCACAAAAACTTGTACTCTGAGTTTAGTAGTATGTTATACAGGAAGAGAAGAGGTGCACACACGCACTCGTCCTCTCACACACGCGTTTATTTTTTCTCAAAAAGGAGGATGATGACCACCGGCCTCTGCATCTGGGAGTCACACACGCAAATTATTGAAATATATCGAGTGCAGTGCTTTGATGTGTCGCGTCAACTCGTACATCAACGAGAAGTTTGATTATCCTCTCCCTCGCAGACTTAACTGCACATGCCTTTGGCTATATGACAGGTTGGCCACACACCTATAGGGCCCACCTGTCATACACGCAAAGGTAGGAGTGTCCCTCCCTCGCCCATGAGCATGGTGGCTGGCAAGACTAGGAGAAGCTTTCGCTACACGCTCTCCCTCCCGCACGCAGTGGACATGCGGCAGTTTAATCGGTGTCAGATGGCCAGAAGCGTACTGTAGTACTCCTCCAGTGCAGTAGTATTCCATCATTGTTCGACTTCCCGAAGAGGCGAAGAGCCAAGCGCAGCCCAGACGATCGTGTGGTAGTTTCATGTGTATAGTAGTCTAGGATAGCGTGTACCGTGCCTGTAAGCTTAAAATCGTTGGGGTCGGCTCCATGCTATGTGGCTGTCTCGAAGTTTTAAAAAAATAGTCTTCTGGCCCTACCCGAAAACTGTCGCGCGTACTGCCCGGGAAAAGCCCCGCCCTCAACTTTTAACTACGCGAAAACAGTTCGAGCTTGTTCGTTCTATATAAATACAGTACTTACTGTATGTTTATTCACCTGTGGGGTTGTTCAATGAATGGAGGGGCGGGGAGCAAAGTGAACAATACTGTAGTACTACTAGTAGTAAGTAGGAGTCGTACGGTAGTCACCTTAAATAGAGAGTTTCTTTTCTTTAATGCCATGTACACAAATTGAAACGCTTGTTGTGGAGAGAAAAAAGATAATCACTCCACTATATATGGACGCAGGGGCCTGAGCGCTTGCTTTACTAGGGTTGCTCTCTTCATTCTCTCATCCTCTCCAGATATAAACAAGACAGCGGTAGCGACATTTTCTCTCTGCTCACCGCTGGTCACAGATCCGGTTGGATCCATTCGGCCGGTGTGTGTAGAGGACTAAATGGTGCATCGTTCACGCGGTCATCACCGCCGAGGGTGGAAACCCACAGCTGCCGGAGGGGCCCGATCCTCTGCCCGTGCCATTCTCTCCGACACATGGCCGGCTCGGGAGGTCCTCCGACCCTTCTTCCTCCCTGCCGTATTGTCCGCAGATCTGACCTGCCGCCGCCGACATCCCGACGACCCTCGGGTATAAGTTCTTCGAAAGCGGACTTGCTCTACTGCCCCAGCTCCCCATGTGTCTGCACGTGCATCTTTTTCTACTCCCATCAGCTCTTCCAAAGCCACCTAAAATTTTTGTATTATTAGAGGTAAAGCTACTTCATGCATTCGAATCTAGGGCTTTGTTCAAACAACAAAGAAAGGGGGGAAAGTTGTAGCATGAATCTAGGACTTGATTCAAAGAGGAAATAATATGGTGAAAGCAGTAGAGACCGGATACCCAACCGGTCTCTTCGTTGAAAAGGGAAATAATGGTAAAACGTGGTACAAACTGGATAAGGAACAGATATATTATTGGTTGAAAAAAGGATAGAAAGTGGCGGCTGGTGGACAAGTCAACAGAGTATGTCCAGGATTAGATTTGCTGCCATCACATAGTAAAAGGTCTCCAGGATTAGATTTGCTGCCCTCACATAGTAAAAGGTCTCAGGATTAGATTTGCTGCCCTCACATAGTAAAAGGTCTCCAGGATTAGATTTGCTGCCCTCACATAGTAAAAGGTCTCCAGGATTAGATTTGCTGCCCTCACATAGTACAATGGCACTCATGATGTTTTCCCCAGTATGATAAGTAAGTTGCTCCTTTACGCTGCTAAGTGTCCTGGTGTCCCCACGGTCCCATGCCCTTAAACCAACTCTTTAGCTGTTGTTGATTTACTGTGTCTGGTAAACAAGCAATGCCACCATTAATATAATCCCATATTTGAGGAATCTCATTGTTGATCGTAATGCTTCTGGTAACATGAAGCATCGCTGACATTTTAAAATTTCTATTTGTCCTTGCGTGATTGCCATGAACATAATTAAGATGCTTCTTTTCATTTTGTATATGTTTCATATATTCTTATTGACCAGCAACTATTTACTTTCTATCTTTTGGTGCAGATAGGGATATCCATTTCACCTTGTTGCTATTGTGACCTTTTGGTGAACTACAGAAAACACTTTTTTCGAATGAGTGTCTTGTGCAGTTCAACTAAAATGTCACGTGGGCAACATCTCTCAATTTTGGTGGAACTGCACAAAATGGTGATTGGAGTTTCCAAAATCTCCGTCAAGTTTTGTTGGTAATCTCGTGCAACATTTTATTAGCCTTTGCAAGATGGAGCCGTCACTGTCACCACAATGGCACTTTATTTTAGTGGAACTGCACAAAAGGATAAGAAAATTATAGTTGCACCTTACATGAGTGGGACAGCCAACCTTAATGTTCCTCAATTTTAGTGCAACTACTAAAGAAGAACCTGCCAGCTCACAAGAGCAAGTACTTCTTGCTAGCTGAATGATGCAATCTTTGCTTCATTTCAGGTGAACTGCAGAAAAAGGCGCATGAATTGAATCATGGAACTCCAGGTAGACCTCATCCAAGTAGAGCTGGAGGTTGAGTTCAAGGAGGCCACTATTAAAGCGAAATCATGCTCTCCTGTCTCCTTCTTTGTGTTGTGCAAACATGCTGTGCAAACAGGAATACTCAACTACAGATGTTGTGACGGTCAAGAGCATTCGCCAAGTTCTTCGATTGTATGACATGGCTAGCCAAGATGGATTTAATCTCGATATTCACTTTATCAAAAGGCTCTAATGGGTTGGTTCTGAATCTTGCAAGCTGGGAATCAGTGAGATGTGTAGGCATCTTTGTTGTCCTTATTATTTGGATCTTATTTGTTGGTTCTGAATCTTGCAAGCTGGGAACCAATGAGATGTGTAGGCATCTTTGTTGTACTTATTATTTGGATCTTATTTGCTGGTTCTGAATCTTGCAAGCTGGGAAACACGACATGATGATGCAGAGGACAACAACCATAACAAGCAGTTCAAACTCGGTAGTATTATCTTTGTGAAAGTGCGACAAATGTGATGATCGTGTGCGTCCTGAGAATAATAATTCTAATTGTTGTGCATGTTGATCCTGTGGCACTGATAGAACGAGCAAATGCATTGCTTGTTTTAAGTACAAATTTCTATTAAAGCTAATTAAATTTAAGTAAAGTGACCACTAACTCCTATTATTATAGTACCAATACAGACCCGCTCGTGAACCTACGTGTGGCCGAGGGTGCATCCTCTGCCGGGTGTGCAGCGGACGAGGGAGGGGTAGTAACTGTTGTCGCCTATAGACACTCAGCTTACTGTTGAATCCAGTTCACCAAGAGCTGAAAAACGAACTGTTGCCGCCGCCTACACACTCGTTCACTCGAAGAGACTCCAATGGCGATCCGAGGGGTGAGCCTGCTGGATATGGACTTCAGCAAGGAGTTCCCCTTTGAGTTCGCCGTTCAGTCCTATGGCTGCACCAAGTTGAATGTGATGTACACCAATGATACGGACTCGGTGAAGCTCTGCCTCGCCCCAGTCCTATGGCTGCACCAGGTTCTGGAGCATTCACCCGTTTCATCGGCAGCGCCGACTGCACCTTCGCTACGGTGGAGAGAAGGAAGAACGTGACGATTCGGCCATCTGGTGCAACAAGCTTGTCGACATCCAGAAGCAATACAAGATCATCAGCAACGGGCAGGAGAAGGACTCCGTGGTTGACCTCGCTGAGACCATCATCGACCCTTGATACGCCAACATGAAAGAAGATGACCTGAACACGTGGGAGGTACCTCTGAATCTAGCCTACATAACCTACGCGGCCAAGGGCGCATACGCATGCTACGACATGTACATGCAGATCTTGGACATGAGGGCATGTCTGCTTCCCGTAACCGACGAGTACACGGACAGCCGCAGCGTCATGATCAAGCGTGCCAGGAAGGTCTAGATGTTGTACTTTATCTGTTTGTAAGCACCTTTATCATGTGAGTGTTTCATGCATTAGCCTATGTGTCGTAATTATCTGTTTTGTCCGAAATATTTCTTTTAAGAACCCATTAACCCGATTGCTTTTTTAGTGGCAATTTGCTTATGTATGTAAACTAGTTCATTTGTCCATAGAAAAAACTAGTTCACTCGGCTGCCGTGCTTTGAATCTCCTTCCTCCCAACATATTCCCCTCCTCATGTGGACCCAGCAGGTCTCTGAATTTTCTCCCACTTTCTTTTTCGATGTAAACTGAGTTTTCTCCCAGTACTTTCCCTTAGAACCAACTCAACTGTCCCACGTCTAGCCTAAAAAATAATAATACCCCATGTACTATTAACTCATCAAATTAAAATGATATTTTATTTCATAAGTTGAAAGTTCTTACAAAATAATAATAATAATTGTTTATATATAACTTGGCATGTTAACTCCTAGTGATTGCGTACATAAGCTTGCAAAGATTTACTGACGTGCAATCATGTGTTTATGTTTTTATAACATTTCTCCGTCTAGCCCAACATGATATTTTCACCCAGTCCAGCAAGTCCGCGGCTTTCGAGAAAAATGCAAATGGGATTTAAATGGGCTGCATAGTGCTACATCATTGTTTCACTCAGCCCACCAAATGGACTAAAAACAAATGGACTGACAGCTAGGTCCACGGCCACAGCCCAGTTGTTTTGTGATTTGCCAAGTAAGTCGCTTTGTCAGGCCTGTTGGGCTGCAAATCTTTCAAGACGAGGAGAGCTTTCATTCCGCTGGCCGAGAAAATGGCCCATCAGTAATGAGAAATGGGTTGTACATTTTTAAAACACATCAAACCGGCAATTAGTTTCAAATATCTTTTTTTCATTTTGAGATTTTAAATTACATTAATTTTTATGTGTGGAGAATTTGTTGGATTTTATATTGATATACATTTATTTTTAAAATCAGTTTGAATGTGAGTCGAAATTTGGGATTAAAAACAGTTCGGACCGCACCGAAATATGCAAAATTTCGTATAATTTTTTAACCGTGGCCACAATATGGGCTGTAATGCTAACAAAAAGAATATGGGCTCCAAAAAAACCTTAAGAGTTAGCAAATGGGATGTGTGCTGTTTTCCACAGATTTGAGGCTTTCCTAAAAAAAGGTTGACGCACAAGCAGTGACTGTTGGATGGCCATCCAATGGCCGTCGTGCTTCTTCAATCTCTGCTCTTCCTGCTCCAGCCGCTCAAACAGGCGTCGGCGGGACTGCCTGCTCCCTCCTCCCTGCGGCCGGCTCTGGTGCCGCGCAGGCCTCACCGCCCCACCGTACTCCCATCGCTGGCCTAGCCATCCCTCTACTCACCCACACCTGCTGTTATTCTCCAGCGACGGCAGATGAACCAGTAAACCCTCGTACAGTCGTACTCCCCTCCGCGTGGGAAACAACTACCGAGTCTTCCCTGCCTCCGTGTCGTTCCCTTCCTAGACCTCGCCATCGTCCACCGCCCTGGTGCTCTTGGTGCGGCCTGGTCAACGTGGTCAACGACCGACATGCATCTGAAGTGGACTTTACGTGGAGAGGCGGACAGCTGGGTCCATGGCCGCACGCAAGGAAATGCCTCCTTATTATGCGCAAAATAATGATTCCTCCACCTGACATTAGGGACCCACCGAAAAGGGCCTCTGTATTTCACGGAAAAAACGTTACCGCCGCTGACAGCTCGGACCCACCAACTATATCTTCGCACGCAAGGAAGTGCCTCCTTAGTACGCACAAAAAATGAATACTCCCCCTGTTAGCTCGGACCCAGTATAGTTGACGGGGACGGAGGGCTTTGTCAACTTAGTCAATATGCACGATTCTAGCTCTAGTGACCGCACGATGTCCATCCAACGGCCGTAGTGCTTCTTCAACCTCTGGTCTTTTTGCTCCAGCCACCCAAACTAGCGCCGGTCGTGCCTCGTGCTCCTGCCTCCCGTGGCCGACTGCGATGCGGCGGAGGCCTCACCGCCCCCTACTACTCCCACCGCTGGCCAGGCCATCCCTCTACTCACCCACACCCCCTGTTATTCTGCGGCGACGGCAGCCTCACACCGCAGCGAACTAGTGAACCCTCGTACTCCTCTACGTGTGGGCATCCACCGCCGCGTCTTCCCTGGCTCCGCGTCGTCCCCTTCCTAGGCCTCGCCGTCATCCACCGCCCTGGTGCTCTCGGCGCGGCGTGGTCAACGTGATCAAGGAACGGCTTCCATTGGACGTGGACTATACGTGGAGAGGCTGACAGCTGGGTCCACGGCCGCAGCAAGGAAGTGCCTCCTTATTACGTGCAAAATAATTATTCCTCCACCTGACAGCGGGACCCACCAGACGGGCCACCGTATTTCATGAAAAAAACATTTCCCCCTGACTGCTGGGACCCACCAGCTACATCTTCGCACGCAAGGAAGTGCGTCCAGGCAAAAAAACGATTCGCCCCTTGACTGCTGGGACCCACCAGCTACATCTTCACAGGCAAGGAAGTGCCTGACAGTCGGGACACACCTGGTCGAAGCGTACGTAGCGTTGTCATTCTGGTCGCGAACGTGTACGTACATACTGGTCGATGTAGAGGCGCGCACGTGCCGTAATAGAGGCGCGCACGTGTCGTAGTAGAGGCGCGCACATAGCATTTACACGTACGTACAGCGGCCAGGTTGCAAGAAAGAAAATACGGCCACGTATGTGTACATACGGGCGGGGTCTCGAACGCCTACTCGCGCATACGTACGGACAGGGCTCGTGTACATGGTTGTGTCGGAACGGAGAAACAGCGTCATCGTCGTGTTCATGGGGAGGCAACGGAATGTGTCATGTTCATGGGGAGGCAACAGAATGCGTCGTGTTCATGGGGAGGCAACGGAATGCATCGTGTTCATCGGGAGGGCTTGGACGGAACAGGTGATGGAAACGAGGCCTGGCGTACCGCAGAACGGAGGAAACGGCCTTGTGTTTGACCGGCCATGTTCGAAACGGGATCCTGTTCATCGGGAGGGGTCTGGCGTACCGCTAAACGGAGGAAACGGACCTCCTACGGTTGAAACGGTGGTCCTGTTGATCGGGAGGGGTGTGGCGAACCGCAAAACGGACGAAACAGACTTGTGTTGGAGCGCTACGGTCGAAACGGGGGTCCTGTTCATCGGGAGGGGTGTGGCATACCGCAAAACGGGACTCCACGGGATACTGTTCATCTCCATCGTCGACCCCCTCCAGCCTCCACGAGCTACTGTTCATCCACTGTCGACCTCCTCCAGCCCCCACCTGTGACTGTTCATCCACGGGCTCCTATTCATCCAGCCTCCACCGCGCGCTACTCCACCGACTACTGTTCAACCAGCCCTCTCCACGGGCTCCTGTTCAAACACCCCTCCACGGGCTACTGTTCATTCTTCCCTCCACCGTCTAATGTTCATCCTACCCTCCACGGGGTGGTCCTGTTCATCCAGCCCTCCACGGGGTCCTGTTCATCCAGCCCCAACCGGCTCGATCGATCGGGGTCCTGTTCATCCAGAGGCAACACCACGGGGTCATGTTCATCCACCCCCACCGGGAACTGTTCATCCAAACCCCCCTGCAACGCTCATTGTTCATCCAGAGGCAACATCGATCAGCTTCAGTTAGCAGCAGTAGCGAAGGAATCGCTCGATCGGGTTCAGTTAACAGCCATCGATCGACTGCTCGGGTTCAGTAACGCGTAGCCTGCAGTGCAATCGCTCGGGTTCAGTTAGAGCCCAACGCCTCGCTCGGGTTCAGTTAGAGCCAACACCTCGCACACACGCGCGTACGTGTACGAGAGAAACGCGCATCACTCGGGCCCCGACCTCCCACCGTAACCGGGAACTCTCCAAAATTTTCCTCGCCCTCGCTTCTACCACGATTTTTTCTGTCATGGACGGCCCAACGAATGTCATGCAGCTGCGTCTCCGGCCCGCCCAGGACGAAAAGCCCATTTTCTATCATGATTTTTTGTCATAGAAGTAGGAGCCCACCACATCTATGATGATACCGGGTTTTGTCACAATTATCGTCATAGAAGTGTCATATGTATGACAGAAAAAAATTCGTTCGGCCCAAAATGTCACGGATGTGTCTTTTTTTTGTAGTGTCATCTCAAAACCCTAGTTCATCTCTTGTATCTGATTCTTGTCTTCAAGTCCGGGATTGGTGCTAGTAGGTTGCTAGTAGTGTTAATTACTCCTTGTAGTTGATGCTAGTTGGTTTAATTGGTGGAAGATCATATGTACAGATCCTTTATGCATATTAATACCCCTCTGATTATGAAAATGTTTATGCTTTGTGAGTAGTTATGTTTGTTCTTGAGGACAAGGGAGAAGTCTTGCTATTAGTAGTCATGTGAATTTGGTATCCGTTCGATATTTTGATGAGATGCATGTCGTGTAGCCTCTAGTGGTGTTATGTGAACGTCGACTACATAACACTTCACCATTATTTGGGCCTAGAGGAAGGCATTGGGAAGTAATAAGTAGATGATGGGTTGCTAGAGTGACAGAAGCTTAAACCCTAGTTTATGCGTTGCTTCGTAAGGGGCTGATTTGGATCCATATGTTTCATGCTATGGTTAGGTTTACCTTAATACTTTTGTTGTAGTTGCGGATGCTTGCAATAGAGGTTAATCATAAGTGGGATGCTTGTTCAAGTAAGAACAGCACCCAAGCACCGGTCCACCCACATGTCAAATTATCAAAGTATCGAACGGCGAATCATATGAACGTGATGAAAACTAGCTTAACGATATTCCCATGTGTCCTCGGGAGCGCTTTTCCTTATATAAGAGTTTGTCCAGGCTTGTCCTTTGCTACAAAAAGGATTGTGCCACCTTGCTACACTTTATTTACTTCTGTTACTTGTTGCTCATTACAAATTATCTTATCACAAAACTATCTGTTACCACTTATTTCAGTACTTGCAGAGAATACCTTGCTGAAAACCGTTTATCATTTCCTTCTGCTCCTTGTTGGGTTCGACACTCTTACTTATTGAAAGGACTACGATAGATCCCCTATACTTGTGGGTCATCACTCTCAAGGTGAGAAAGGGCAATGCACAATACCGAAAGAGGCTAGCAATGATGGAAGGGTGAGAGTGCGTATAATCCATGGACTCAACATTAGTCATAAGGAACTCACATACTTATTGCAAAAATCTAC
This sequence comes from Triticum urartu, assembly GCF_003073215.2. Classification (NCBI taxonomy): domain Eukaryota; kingdom Viridiplantae; phylum Streptophyta; class Magnoliopsida; order Poales; family Poaceae; genus Triticum; species Triticum urartu. The sequence continues at coordinate 504,588,038 of NC_053023.1, read as the reverse complement.
AAGTCATCAAAAACCAAGTATTATGCGCATGCTCCTAGGGGGATAGATTGGTAGGAAAAGACCATCGCTCGTCCCCAACCGCCACTCATAAGGAAGACAATCAAATAACACCTCATGTTTGAAATTTGTTACACAACGTTTACCATACGTGCATGCTACGGGACTTGCAAACTTCAACACAAGTATTTCTCAAATTCACAACTACTCAACTAGCACAACTTTAATATCACTATCTCCATATCTCAAAACAATCATCAAGTATCAAACTTCTCTTAGTATTCAATGCACTTATATGAAAGTTTTTATTATGCCTAAAAGAAAATTGCCATGTTGTTCTAAAGGACTCTCAAAATAATATAAGTGAAGCATGAGAGATCAATTATTTCTATAAAAGTAAACCACCACCATGCTCTAAAAGATATAAGTGAAGCACTAGAGCAAAAAACTATATAGCTCAAAAGATATAAGTGAAGCACATAGAGTATTCTAATAAATTCTGATTCATGTGTGTCTCTCTCAAAAGGTGTATACAGCAAGGATGATTGTGGTAAACTAAAAAGCAAAGACTCAAATCATACAAGACGCTCCAAGCAAAACACATATGATGTGGTGAATAAAAATATAGCTCCAAGTAAAGTTACCGATAGACGAAGACAAAAGAGGGGATGCCTTCTAGGGCATCCCCAAGCTTAGGCTTTTTGGTGTCCTTGGATTTTACCTTGGGGTGCCTTGGGCATCCCCAATCTTAGGCTCTTGCCACTCCTTGTTCCATAATCCATCAAATCTTTACCCAAAACTTGAAAACTTCACAACACAAAACTTAACAGAAAATCTCCTGAGCTTCGTTAGCGAAAGAAAACAAAACACCACTTCAAGGTACTGTAATGAACTCATTCTTTATTTATATTGGTGTTAAACCTACTGTATTCCAACTTCTCTATGGTTTATAAGCTCCATTACTAGCCATAGATTCATCAAAATAAGCAAACAACACACGAAAAACAGAATTTGTCAAAAACAGAACCGTGTGTAGTAATCTGTAACTAACGCAAACTTCTGGAACCCCAAAAAATTTAAAATAAATTTCTGGATGTGAGGAATTTATCTATTAATCATCTTCAAAAATAATGAACTAAATAGCACTCTCCAATAAAAAATGGCAGCAATTCTTGTGAGCGCTAAAGTTTCTGTTTTTTTACAGCAATATCAAAAAGACTTTCCCCAAGTCTTCCTAACGGTTCTACTTCGCACAAACACTAATTAGACACACAAAAAACACAACCAAAACAGAAGCTAGATAAATTATTTATTACTAAACAGGAACAAAAGGCAAGGAAAAAGTAAAATTGGGTTGCCTCCTGAAAGTGCTAGTTATCGACTAGAGGGGGGGTGAATAGGCGATTTTATGAAAGTCTTCAGAACATGGAAGTTTCGAAGACAAATGATAGAAATGAACCTATTAACATGCAGCGGAAGGTAGACTACACTAGGCAGGCCATAGTCAAGTATTCAATGAAGTGAAAGCATGAAGACTAATAGCAGCCAGGTAGTATGGATCAGGATGGAAGATAGTATGAAGCCAATCAAAACAAATAGTCACACAATGAAGTCAAACAAATAATGCAAGCAGGCAATGAATTCACAAAGACAAACTGTAAGCAAAGAGAAGGAAGAGATAGAACCAGTTGCTTGGTGAAGACAAAAGGATTTGTTGGACCAGTTCCAGTTGCTGTGACAACTGTACGTCTGGTTAGGGAGGCTGAGATTCAACTCAGAAGACCGCGTCTTCACCTTATTCCCCTTGAGCTAAGGACACTTAGTCCCCGCCCAATCACTCTGGTAAGTCTTCAAGGTAGACTTCCAAACCTTCACAAACTTCGTTCACCGGCAATCCACAATGACTCTTGGATGCTCAGAACGTGACGCCTAACCGGCTGGAGGATTCACAGTCCTCAAGTGTAACAAGTCTTCAGATCACGCGGACAGAAAGACTTCAGTGATGCCAAACACTCTTTGGGCTCTGGGTGTTTTGGGCTTTGTCCTCGCAAGGATTTCTCTCTCAAATGCTTCGGAGGTGGGTTGCTCTCGAACGACAAAAGCCGTGCACTGACTCTGAGCAGCCACCAATTTATGGTGTAGGGGGTGGGCTATTTATAGCCACTAGGCAACCCGACCTGATTTGTCCAAAATGACCCTGGGTCACGAAGGAACTGACACATGTTCCAACGGTCAGATTTCAAACACACACGGTAGCTTGACTTGGGGTACAAGTAAAGCTGACTCATCCAACTCTAGATAAGATTTGCTCTCATTGTCTTCGCTCGAAGACATAGGATTTGGTTGAGCATCACTTCAGTCACTCTGACTTTGTTCACTTGGACCCCATTTAACAGTACAGTGGTTCCTACGACTCAACAAATAAGAAAATGAAACTATGAAACAACTATGTCTTCTCGCTCCAAAGACTTCATGCGATGTCTTCTCATGTCATAGTCTTCAATGTGAATATCTTCACATACCACCATTATCTTCAATGTCTTCACACATTTTTAGGGGTCATCTCCGGTAGGTAAACCGAATCAATGAGGGACTACTACCTGTGTTATCCTGCAATTCTCACAAACACATTAGTCCCTCAACCAGGTTTGTCGTCAATACTCCAAAACCAACTAGGGGTGGCACTAGATGCACTTACAATCTCCCCCTTTTTGGTGATTGATGACAAACTGGTTGAAGTTTTCAACGGGGATAAAAGTATGTGAAATTTTAAAGGATTGAGGTATTGTCTTCATAAGTAGCAAAAGGCTCCCCCTGAGGATGTGCATATAAGTATTTTGCTTTCGAATGCAAATGCACATGGCAGGTTGTACTTGTGGAGATCCTCTTCAACTTATGAAGACAGTTCATCATGCATGAAAAGATATAACAAAGATAATGACATGCATAATGATAAATGGACGTTTGCAAAATGACTTCGTGCAGAATTTATCGTCGCACATGCGGAATTTATCATCGCATCACATAGTTGACAGAAAAGGTAGTAGACGACCATCAAGTTTAAGTGTTACAACTCAAAGAACCAAATGTATCAAAAGCGAGAGTTGTAAGCACTTGGCAAATGTAAGAAAAGTATAGCAACCACCCATATGGATCCTCTTGAAGACTATCAACTCATATGCTTCTCCCCCTTTTGTCAGTAAGGACCAAAAAGGTTTGAAGACATAGAGCCTCTACTCGTTCCCATGAGGAGTAGGTGAAGCAGCAGGGTCGTCGTTGAGGTTTGGTGGTGCAGAAGAACTTGGTGCAGTGTTGATACGCGTCGAAGTTGGAGGTGGTGAAGTAGCATCATCTTGGTCATCAATGACTCAAGAGGCTTTGCATTTGACGCTTGAGCCAGTTGTGATGCTTATCCTGTTTTTGATGCAAGGAGACGAGAAGCTCTCGGTCATTGAGAACACGAGATCGCTTCCGAGGCCTTTGAGCAATAGTGCTTTCAGTGGCTTTAGTATGGGCACGGTGAGGTGCATGTGTATTTCTAGCCAAAGGGTAAACATGAGTGATGGCCTGAACTCCTTCAATGGGTTGAGTGAAACTTTGACGATCGGCGTTGTGAAGATAAATTGGCTCCTTGGTAGGCTCTGGGTATATGGATTCGACAGACAGATCAACCTCTGGCAAGAATATGAGATGGTTGCGTGCAGAAGGCTGATAGTTGATAGTAGAGTGAAGCTTGATGAGGTGCATTACCCATGGAGCATAGAACTTCAGACCAAATATATCGGAGCCAGATGTAGCTAATTGCCTGATGAAGAAGTCCTGAGCATTGAAGCTGGTGCCATTGAAGATATAGAAAACTAATGTCTTCATTGCGCCTTCTAGCTTGGCTACAGGAGAATGTCCTTTGACAGGCCATAAAGTTTGCCTGATGATATGATAAATAGTGCGGGGCAGATACTCTATGTCTTCAACAAAGAACTCCTTTGGATAGTCAGCGTCTTGAGGCAGTGGCTTCATCATGCTCAGCATTTGGCTCATGTTGGGCTCAGGCTTCTGGAAGATGCTCTCCAAAGCATTTTGGTGCAGCTGACAACCTGGTTCATAGTGTTCACCAGGAGTGGGCAGGCCAGTAAGCTCAATGATATCTTGGGCTTTGGCTTCATGGTGTACATCGCCTGTCATCCACTCAAGGACCCAAGTCTTTGGATCCCTGTTGTAGCCGCGAATGTGGAGGGTAGCATAGAATTGTAGTAGAAGCTCTTCATTCCAATGCTCTTTATCAGTCACAAAGTTCAGGAGACCAGCATCACGGAAACAGTCAAGAGCTTCTTCTAAGCAGGGCAGTCCAGCGATAGCTTCACTGTCTAGACGCATATGGGGAAAGATGTGCCCTTGATCATAGAGAACACAGGAATAGTAACTGCGCTGCTGATAACTCCAGAACCTATCAGATGATATTCTTGGCTTGGAATATGGGTTCTTGGCGCTATCGAAGAAGGTGTTGTGTGCTATGAAGCCATTCACATTAAACGATCCTGGTGAAGTTGCAGTACCTGGAAACCTTGGCAGCCTTGGCTTTGGCTTCTGGAACTGAGGCCGACGCTCCACATGATAGTCAAACTGTTATCCAGGAGTAGGTGGAGGAACCAGAATGGGTCAGCGAATGGAGGTAAGTTGACCTTGATAGAATGCTTGCTCAATGGTGTGAGGCCTTGGAGGTGGTACAGGAGCAGAGGCATTGTCATGGGCTCCAAGCTGCACAATGGCTTCAGGTGCAATATTGGCTTCAGGAGTCACATTCACTTCAGGCACCACATTAACTTCAGGCGCCACATTTGCTTCAGTCATGACCACGTCATTGGCTTTAGTGTTGTTGTTTGTGGCCGCTTCATTATTTTCAACCTCCACTTGAGTAGCTGGAGGGTCTGGCACAGACTTGTTCTCCTCGAGAACAGTTTCTTGGTTGGTAGGGGGTGTGGCAACTCGCTCTTCTGCTTGACGGGGTTCTGGGGGTTCTTGTTGATCATCGGATAATGCAGCCGGAATGTCTTCAGCGGCTTTTTCTTCGTACTCAGAGACATTCGCAGTTGGAGTGGCGTCAGGGAACACTTGTCATGCCAGTGAGTTATGTTGCTCTTCTCCTTCTGGAATGCTCGACAGAGTGACTTGTGGCCTTGGTCCTTTGCGAAGCCTGCTGAGTGTGGGCGACGCCTTTGGAGAGGGAGTCGGCTGGACCACAAAGTCATCATCTTTAGGCACCGGAGTGGTGGCTTGAGGTGGGGGAGTACTTGGTGATTCTTGATGGGGGGAGTCTTGAGGGCGATTCGCCCATGAATCATCCTGAGCAATTGGCGTCAGAGGACGACCAATGCTGATGAGTTCGATGTTCGTGAGAACAGGCGATGATACCATGTTGTGCTTGATCTGAGGAAGGACTTCATCATCATTTACATTGTCTTGGGGACCAATGTCTTCAGCTGCGGTGCGGTCAATAGCTGGATCTTCTTGAGCTTCAGGAACCTCTATGGTAGCAGGCCTGTGAACTATCAACTAACTCCCTCGATGTTCGGACGCAGGACGAGCAACTGAAATTTGCTCGACGACAAGGGGCTCTGTGGGAGCAGCCCGATCTTTCTTCTTCGTCTTCCTCTTCTTGGTCGGTGGAGCATCGTCAATGGTGTTCTTGGTCTTGTGCTTTCGGGCTTCGGCTTCAGATGCCCTCGTTTTCTTGAGTTCTGAAGCAGCTGTGGGGACCTTAGGCTTCATGCCTGTCATGCTGGCAAGGAAGACAATGCGAGGTTCTTCCTGCCTTGATGCTTCAGCTTGGGCCACAGCAGGCTTCTTCTTCTTCTTGGCAGCCATTCTGGGGTCGATGCCAGGGCGCCCCAGAGCCTTGCGCTTTTCTGCTTCATTGTGAGCTTAAACACTTTTCTCAGCAAAATACTCCATTCTCTCTCTTGAACCTTTTGCTTCCTGGTGTTTCTGGTGAAACTGCTCTTTGAGCTCGTGCAGCGTCTGCTTGAAGCTTTGAACATCAGCCACGCTGAGGTTTGCCATGTTCCTCTTGAACTGAGCTTTCTCATAATCAATCTTGTTCTTCAGTTCAACAATCTTCTAAGCCAGAGCTAGCTCAGTAGCAATGGCACTATGGAAAGAGACACTTATGCCAATCGAAAGCTCAAGGTCATCGAGGTTGATGCTGGGGTTTTCAAACCATTCATAAATGAAGTTGTTCAAGATATCCACATCAAACAAGGGTAGATCATTGAAGATCTCCGCCTCTTCCTTACTCTTTATCAGCAGCTCAAGAGCGTCATCGCCAAGATCGTCGTCACTTGACAGATCAATGGCTTCATTCTCATTCCTCAGAACGACAGCTAGGGTCAGTGCTTGACCAGAAATCTGGATGGGCTTCTTCTTCTTCTCAGTCTTGGAGATGCGAGAGAGATCTTCAGACTGCACACTGGCTTCAGGAGGTGCAGTGGCCAGAGGCTTCGCATGCGAAGCTTTTGATGCAGAGGAGGGCTTTGAAGCCTTTGGTTTCTTTTGCTTCTGTGGCTTGGGAGGGGCAGGCGCTTCATCAGAATTAGCTCATCTGCAGAGTGCTCCACGACTGCCCCCTGAACAGTAATGTGTGTGATTAGACCTTCGAGGTTGTAGAAGGGCCCAATGATATTGGGTTCGGCATCATGAGTGCCATCAGCCCGAGGAGCAGATGGACCAGGGTTGAAGTCGAGTCCAAAGTCCTTCTTGTTCCTCTTTGCAGACTCTTTGGCAAACTAGAAGTTGCACTTGAAGAGATTGTCTTCACGACACCATAGCAGACTGGATGGGTCGGCATTAGCAGGCTGAGGTCCACGGACCATGCAAGGGTAGAAGCCTTGAGCAATGGCTTCAGACTTGGACTTAGGCTAAAGACCTTTGTATACAATATCTCCCCAGGGGCCCTTGATGGCATTCTTTTCAGCATATTCGTCAATGAAAAATTTGTACTTGAACCATTCCTCTGCCCAATGTCTTCCATTCCATTGGATTCTATTCTTGCGTGCCCCATAGGTCTCTTCAGGATCTGACTTGTATAGTTCATAGAGATCTGGTGGCAGGTCCTTAGCTATGTTGCCACGTTGCTGTCTGCTGCCCTTCCTGACTGATTTCTCTGTCTCCATGAAGTTCAGACTGAATGGCTTCAGAACTTGCAAAGGCTTCCGTCTGCTGGTCAGACAGGAACTGGCTTTGGGAGAATTGATGTGACGATGTAAGAACTCTGCAAATGAATGCAGACTATGAGAACCAAGGGATTCTCCCACGGATATGTACCTGTGACAGCATTAGAGATGCGAGGGAAGGGGAAGAGGTCATATGCATTCTCAGAAGATTTTGAAGATAAATCAGTTTAGAAGACATTGACCTCATAGCGCGAAGACATTCACTTATATGTTGAGAGTTGGTTCCAGATTTGTACGAATCCAAGAATCGGTACAAGTGAGGAATCTAACTACGTGTGAAGCATAAGTGAATATACTAGTCATATTATGAGATGCAGAACAGGATATATCCAAATTTGAGGAGGCAGAAACTACTTTTGGTAAGGAAAGATGAATCCATCGGATCAAATAGGCAGTAAAAAAGAGAGTTTTAATTTACCACACGATGAACTGCTAGACGGAGTAGAAGATGAGGCCGAGCAGTTCGATCTTTCGTGCCCTAACTTGGCGACGGAGGACACCTACGGCGGCGGCGGAGAAGACGATGTCCGCGGCCAACGTGAGGATGGCGTCGGTGAGGTCACGGCAGCTAAGCACTACGTCGCCGGCGTCGTCGAGAGCTAGCGGTGGCGCTAGGGTTTGTGGAGAGGTGGAAGAAAAGATAATGATTGGGGTGTGGTGTGTATTTATAAGGACAGGGACGGCACAACATTATTACGCAGGTGCCCCTAGCGGTTCACATCTGAGGGACAAATGGCAAACATGCAACACATTGGAAGTTGTTCCATGTTCCCACGCACGCCTGGATTGTCGGGTGGTCGTTCTGGCTTCTCCGGGTTTCAGGCAATAAGGATTGAGCACTTAAAACAGATTTAATGTTTATCTCTGTATCTTCTGCTGACAAGGACGCAGAGAAGACATTCGACGGTTTCAATAGAATGCATATGATTTGGATAGATAGATTTGATAGGGAAGCATAGAGAGGTTAGGGTCCGATCACATTCACTTAGTTCAAAAGATTCAAACGAGAAGACATAGCTATAAGTGAATGCTGTAGAGGACAGAACACTAACATATGTATATATCAGAATAAGACCAAATCAACATTGTGAAGATAAACATGAAATCATGTCAATATTGAAGACAAATCAAATGTGAAGACTTTGCAAATGTAACGCCAACAGAAAACACTCCAAACAAAAGTTTGGTGGTGGCGTTACCCACCGTATAGGAAGTATTAGACCCAGACACGGCGCACAATTATCGTGGCGCTCCGAAGTCAAATTCCGCATCAATGTATTCACACTTAGATTGTAAGTCTTCATTAATTGAAGATATACGTTACTTCGCGTGTTGCACATCTAAGTCATCAACATGCATAAGTGTTAGGATGTGTGCCTAATCACAGGACATTTGAGGATTCCAAGATATTTAGCTCACACCGCAACTTGCAAAACCTTTTCTCATCCAAGGGCTTAGTGAATATATCTACCAGTTGCTCTTCAGTGTTGACGTGAATGATATCAATATCTTCCTTCATGACATGATCTCTGAGAAAGTGATGACGAATTTCAATGTGCTTTGTCTTCGAGTGCTGAACTGGGTTGTTGGCAATCTTGATGGCGCTTTCATTGTCGCAGTAGAGTGGTACTTGCTTCAGATGGATGCCATAGTCCTTGAGAGTTTGCTTCATCCACAGAAGCTAAGCGCAACAAGATCCAGCAGCAATGTATTCAGATTCAGCAGTGGAGAGAGATACACAGTTCTGCTTCTTTGAAGACCAACAAACAAGTGATCGTCCCAGAAAGTGACATGTGCCTGATGTAGACTTGTGATCCACCTTGTCACCAGCATAATCAGCATCCGAGAATCCAACTAGATCAAACTCTGAGCCCTTTGGATACCATAATCCTAGTGTTGGGGTGTAAGCCAAATATCGAAGAATTCGCTTCACAGCTAAGTGATGCGATTCCTTTGGTGCCGCTTGGAATCGGGCACACATGCAAACACTAAGCATGATATCTGGCCTAGATGCACATAAATAAAGTAAAGAACCAATCTTGGAGCAGTATACCTTTTGATCAAACTCTTTACCATTGGCGTTAGGACCCAGACGACTTTTGGTTGGCATGGGCGTCGTGTATCCTTTGCAATCTTGCATTCCAAACTTCCTCAGGCAGTCTTTGAGATATTTTTCTTAAGATATGAAGATGTCGTTGCTTTGCTGACATATTTGAAGACCAAGGAAGAACTTCAGCTCACCCATCATGGACTTCTGATATTGCTCTTGCATCATGTGTCCAAACTCATCACTGTATTTTTGATTAGTGCAGTCGAAGATAATTTCATCCACATATATTTGGCACGCAAACAGTTCACCATCATATGTCTTCGTGAAGAGTGTGGGATCCAGGAAACCAGGTTTGAAGCCTTTGCTCTTCAGAAAATCTTTGAGTGTGTCATACCAAGTGCGAGGGGCTTGTTTGAGGCCATGCGGTGCCTTATTGAGCTTGTATACCATATCAGGATGTTTTGGATCTTCAAAGCCAGGCGGTTGTGCAACATACACTTCTTTTTCAATCTTGCCATTGAGAAAGGCACTCTTCACATCCATGTGATACAGAAGGATGTTATGATGATTTGCGTAGGCTAGCAGTATGCGAATGGCTTCAAGCCTAGCCACGGGAGCAAATGTTCCATTGATGTCAATTCCTTCAACTTGAGTGTATCCTTGAGCAACGATATGAGCCTTGTTTCTGACAACTTGACCATGCTCATCTTGCTTGTTGCGATATATCCATTTAGTGCCTATGATATTGTGTTTACGAGGATCGGGACGCTTGACCAATTCCCACACATTGTTCAGCTCGAACTGTTGAAGCTCTTCTTGCATAGCTTGAATCCATTCAGGTTCCATGAAGGCTTTAGCAACTTTCTTAGGTTCAGATATTGAGACAAATGCAAAGTGCCCACAAAAATTTGCTAGCTATGTTTCTCTTGAACGAGTGAGTGGACCAGGTGCATTGATGCTATCAGTTATCTTCTCAATCTATACTTCATTTGCAACACGAGGATGAATTAGATGAAGATTTTGCTCTTGCTGATCATTTTCATCATTAGGAGAATTGTCTTCAGGCTTAGCATTGTCTTTAGGTTGATTAGGTGCAGAAATGATAAGTTCCTCTTCAGCCTGAGCTTCAGATGGTATGATTTCTCCAGTTCCCATAAGCTTGATGGATTCACTAGGTGGAACTTCATCTAGCACATTTGGCAGGTGCTCTCTTTGCAAGCCGTTAGTCTCATCGAACCGCACATCCATAGTTTCAACCACTTTATAGTGAAAGAGGTTGAAGACTCTGTAGGGGTGCGAATCCTTTCTGTAACCAAGCATAAAACCTTCATGTGCTTTCGGTGCAAATTTGGAAGTGTGATGTGGATCCTTGATCCAGCATCTAGCGCCAAATACTCTGAAGTAACTGACATTTGGCTTCTTACCAGTAAGGAGTTCATAGGATGTCTTCTTCAGAAGCTTGTGAAGATAAACACGGTTGATGACATGGCATGCAGTATCAATGGCTTCTGGCCAAAACTTTCTTGGAGTCTTGTATTCATCAAGCATCGTCCGAGCCATCTCAATGAGTGTTCTGTTCTTGCGCTCCACTATGCCATTCCGCTACGGCGTGTACGGAGCTGAGAACTCGTGAGTGATGCCCAATGTATCGAGATAAGTGTCGAGGCCGGTGTTCTTGAATTCTGTGCCATTGTCACTTCTGATATGCTTGATCTTGACGCCATAGTTGTTCATGGCACGGTTGGTGAAGCGTCTGAAGACATCCTGCACTTCAGTCCTGTAGAGGATTATGTGCACCCATGTATATCTTGAATAATCATCAACAATGACGAAGCCATAGAGACAAGCAGTAGTAGTGAGAGTAGAGTAGTGAGTAGGGCCGAATAGGTCCATGTGTAGCAGTTCGAAGGGTTGAGTTGTTTTCATGATTGTCTTCGAGGGATGCTTGGCCCTCGTCATCTTTCCAGCTTCGCAGGCATCGCATAAGTAATCCTTCTTGAACTTGACGCCCTCGATGCCTATGACATGCTTCTTCTTTGCGAGAGTATGCAAGTTCCTCATGCCAGCATGCCCTAGCCTCCGATGTCAGAGCCAACACTCTGAAGCTTTTGCAAGAATACATACGGAAAGTTGTGGTCTTGCTGAGAAATCAACCATGTACAAATCATATTTCCAATACCCTTCAAAGACTAGAGACTTGTCAGATTCCATTAGAACAAGGCAATGATATTTTCCAAATATCACAATCATGTTCAAATCGCAAAGCACTGAGACAAATATTAAGTTGAAGCCAAGGGATTCAACAAGCATCACTTTATCCATGTGTTGATCCTTTGAGATTGCAACTCTACCTAGACCCAATACCTTGCTTTTACCAGTGGTAGCAAATGTGATGTGACTCTTGTCAGATGGACGTAAGGTTGAGTCCATGAGAAGACTTCGATCACAAGTCATATGATTAGTGCATCCGCTGTCCATAATCCATTCTGAAGCATGAGGTGTTATACCCTACAGTACAGTTAGGGGGATAGGATTCACCAAGAGTATTGTGAAGCATAAACATTTGATGCACAAGAGAATTATCAAAGCTCGGATCAAGATTAGGACTGATAGGATGAATGGCAAGCGATTCAGAAACAAAATACATAGTGAGACCATTTTCTAACACTCGGGTAATTAAGCTACAGTAATCCCACGTTAATGGTGCCACGTCACCCCGGTTACTGTTGTTAATATCGCGTTGGATCAAAACTTTTCAAAATTCAAATTCAAATAGTGTCAACAAAAAATAAGTTTTCAAAAGTTAAAACAAAAATGTTCGGGAGGTGCCATATTTTGCATAACTAAATATGGTGTAATAAACATATTTTTATAAAATGCCTAGATAATTTAAAATGATTTAAAACAGAAAAGAAAATAAATAAAAAGAAAATAAAACACAAAACAAAAAAGCAAAACAAAAGATAAATATAAAAAGAGAAACCCCCCTGCCCCCCCTGGGCTCTGGCCCAGTTGGCCACCGCCGCTCGAATGGGCCGGCCCACCCCGCACCCCATATCCTCACCCTCACTCCCCCGCAAAATATCCCCCCTCTTCCCCGATTGGATCGGGATCAAGGAGGGGAACCGCCCGTCGCCGCCGCCTGGAGAGTCACCTCACCAGACGCCGACGCCGTCGCCTGAAGCCGCCCCTGACGTTGCCGAACCTCGCCGCCTCCTCCCCACCGTCGCTCGTCTCCGTCCTCCTCCTCGCCCCCCCTTGCCCCCGATCCCTACAACCCCCCCCCCGTGAGCCTCACCCCTCTTCTCGCCCTCTTTGTTGCTTGCCGCCGTCCCGCACCCGAGCTCATGCGCGCCCCTGCCCGCGCGCACAGTCGCGCGCCCGTGGCCACGCCGCTGCCCGCTGCTCCCCGTCGACTGCTCACCTCCCCGCTCGCGCCCCGTTTCGCTCCGGCCGCCGCCTGCTCTGCTTGCCCGCCATCCCCGCCGCTGCTGCCTGCGGCAACCGCGCCGAGGCCGCGCCTGCCTCCGCCCTCGCAGCTCCAGCCGCGCACCCCGCACCCCTCCCCACGCCTGCTTCACCTGACCCGCGTCGCCACGCCCATGGCGCGCCCCGCTGCGACCACGAACACCCCGCGCTGGACGCGCCCGCGCACCGCACGCCCGCGCCTAGCTACGCGCTCGCCGCAGTCCCCGCGCTCCACCGCCCACCGTTGCCTCTCCCCCATGCGTCACCCGCTCGCGCCGCATCGCCCCGCCGGCGCTCGCTCGCTGTCCCCGCAGCCCCCGCTCGCGCGCTGCCCTGCGCCCGCATGGCCACTCGCAGCCCTCCTCGCTCCACCGCCTCCCACCGCCTGCTCGCACCGCCCACTGGCGCTGCCGGGCGCAGCTCCGGCCGGCCAGCCTAGCCACGGCCGGAACCCCGCGCTGACTGCCCGGGTCCGCTCCGCCCCGGTACCCCACGCCCGTTAGCCCGCGCGCCCGTGAGCCTCCCCCAAAGCCACTAACTAGGGGGCCCACCCCCAGAATGTATTAAAAATGAAAAAGAATTAATAAAAATAATAATAATTAAATAAAGTAAAATATTAATTAATTAATTAACTTAATTAATCCTGTTAACTAACTATTAAACCAAATTAACATGCTAATTAATCTAACTAAACAGTTAGTTAGGCAATGACATGCGGGACCCACATGTCAGGTTGACCAGGTCAACTACTGACATCATGCTGACGTCATGATGATGTCAGCAAACACTATTCTGGATAATGTTAAATTAAATTAATTAAATAAATCCTAAAATTGATTTAAATCTTTTAAAATCAATATAAAATAAACCGTAGCTCGGATAGAAAAACTTTCTACATGAAAGTTGCTCAAAACGACGAGACGAATCTGGATACGCAGCCCGTTCGTCCGCCACGCATCCCTAGCATAGCGAACACACAACTTTCCCCCTCCGGTTCATCTTCCTGAAAACGCGAAACACCGGGGGTATTTTCTCGGATGTTTCCCCCTTCACCGGTACCACCTCGTACTGCGTTAGGGCACCCCTAGCACCGCTACTTGTCATGTCATGCATCGCTATGCATCTGTTTGCTTAATATTTATTGTTTCTTCCCCCTCTTCTCTCGCTAGACACCGACCGACGCCGCTGCTACCCAGTACGACTACGGTGTTGACGACCTCTCTCTCTTGGCAGAGCAACCAGGCAAGCCCCCCCCCCCTTGATCACCAGATATCGCCTACTCTCCTCTATACTGCTTGCATTAGAGTAGTGTAGCATGTTACTTCTTTCCGTTAATCCTATTATGATGCATAGCCTGTCATTGTTGCTACAGTTGTTGATACCTTACCTGCAATCCTAAATGCTTAGTATAGGATGCTAGTTTATCATTAGTGGCCCTACATTCTTGTCTGTCTACCATGCTATACTACCGGGCCGTGATCACTCATGAGGTGATCACGGGTATATATTATATACTTTATACATATAAATGTTGTGACTAAAGTCGGGTCGGCTCTTTGAGTACCCGCAAGTGATTCCGATGTTGGGGGCTGAAGGGGCAGGTGGTTCCACCTAGGTAGTGGTGGGCCTGGGGAGACCACCTGGGTGAGAGGTGGGCCTGTCCCTGGTCAGCGTTCGCGGTTACTTCAAAATAACACGCTTAACGAGATCTGGGTATTTGATCTGAGTCTGGCTACTGACCTATACAAACTAACCAACTACGCGGGAACAGTTATGGGCACTCGATGTCATGGTATCAGCCGAAGCCTTCATGACGTCAGCGACTGAGCGGCGCGCGCCGGGTTGGACTGGAACGCCTGCTCTTGTATAAGGGAGGCTAGGTCTGCTCATCGGCCGCGTACGCAACGTGTAGGTGTGCAATGGGCGATGGGCCCAGACCCCTGCGCCATAGGATTTAGACCGGCGTGCTGACCTCTCTGTTGTTCCTAGGTAGGGCTGCGACATGTTGATCTTCCGAGGCCGGGCATGACCCAGTAAAGTGTGTCCGGACAAAGGGGATCGAGCGTGTTGGGAAATGTGGTGCACCCCTGCAGGGAAGTTAAACTATTCGAATAGCCGTGATCTTCGGTAACAGGACGGCTTGGAGTTGTACCTTGACCTTATGACAACTAGAACCGGATACTTAATAAAACACACCCTTCCAAGTGCCAGATACAACCGGTGATCGCTCTCTCACAGGGCGATGAGGGGAGGATCATTGGGTAGGATTATGCTCTGCGATGTTACTTGGTGAACTTACCTTCTACTCTCTTCTACATGCTGCAAGATGGAGGTGGCCAGAAGCGTAGTCTTCGACGGGACTAGCTATCCCCCTCTTATTCCGGCATTCTGTAGTTCAGTCCACATATGATACCTGTCAGTGTCAAAACCGGCAGATCTCGGGTAGGGGGTCCCGAACTGTGCGTCTAAGGCGGATGGTAACAGGAGGCAGGCGACACGATGTTTTACCCAGGTTCGGGCCCTCTTCATGGAGATAAAACCCTACGTCCTGCTTGATTTATTCTTGATGATATGGGTATTACAAGAGTTGATCAACCACGAGATCGAAGAGGCTAAACCACCATAGAGAGAATAATATTTCCACAAATCTAATCTGCTGACTTGTTTTGGCAACATGACATTAAGCCATGGCCCGGTGCTTATTCGAACCGTTTCCTTTAACTAGCCCCACACATAACGCGAGGCAGTTTTTTGACACGTCTTGTCAAAGCAGAGATCGTGTCCCTTATCACGGGATTCTCATCAATACGGGCATGGGTAACCCAACCGCACCATCAATTACGGCACTTGGGGGATAAGCGAGTTTTACCAGGCTAGTGGGGGCGCATAGTTTCGACCGCCCATATAAAGGGATAAGTATTCACCTTTTCATCCACGCCTTCCTCCTCCTTTGCTCATCCATTTTCGCACACTCGAGCTCCAGCGCCCAAGTCCGCATTTCCCACCTTGACCTTCTCCAACCATGTCCGGAGCGGGAGGCAAGTGGATGGTCTCCTCCGTCACGGAGGGACACATCAAGAAGCTGAGGAGAGCCGGATACCTGCCCAATGACATCGCGCATCGGCTCCCAGATGAGGGGCAGCTCATCCCCACCCCCAGGCCCCATGAGAGGGTAGTGTTCCTTACCCATTTCCTCCGCGGACTGGGATTCCCTCTCCACCCATTCGTCTGGGGGCTCATGTTTACTACGGCCTGGATTTCCACGATCTGGCCCCGAACTTCATCCTCAACATCTCGGCGTTTATCGTCATGTGCGAGGCCTTCCTCCGCATCAAGCCCCACTTCGGCTTATGGCTGAAGACCTTTAATGTCAAGCCGAAGGTTGTGAGCGGCCGCCAGGTGGAGTGCGGAGGCGCCATGGTGGACAAGATGCCCAACATCACATGGCTCGAGGGCTCCTTCGTGGAGACCATAAAGGGGTGGCAATCGGGGTGGTTCTACATCACCGAGCCGCGTGACCCTGCATGGGCAGCGGCCCCCGAGTTCCGATCTGGCATCCCCACTCGGCTCACCTCTTGGCAAGAGAAGGGCCTGTCCTGGGGTAGTTCGGGAGAGCTGACCAGACTCCAAACATGTATCCAAAACATGGTGAGCAAGAAGCTCAAACTCGTCAACGTAGTCCAGGTCATGCTCATCCGCCGGATCCTCCCGTGTCAACAACGGGCTTTCAACTTGTGGGATTTCGACCCGGCCCAGCACCAAACTCTGAGCAGGCTCTTCGACACAACACACGAGGATGCCTGGAAGGTGCTATTCAAGGGCGCCGAGGTTCCCCTCCCACTACCGAGGATCGCGGATTCTGTGCGAAGCGCCAAGCAGCGCGGTAAGCTGCTTTATCTCTTATAGGATACTTGTTTTTCATAGTTTGACTCTATGCGGGATCTAAGCTCCCATACCTTTGACAGGACTGGCAGGAAACGGTCGGACAGATCGACTGTCTGGCTCCTTTGCCCGACGGCCCAGCAAACGCTCTCCTGACGGAGATGCTGACTCCGGCTCCTTACAAGGTGCCAGAGAAGACCAAGAAGGCCAAGGGAACCCGAAAGAGTTCCCGACGCCAGGTGTTATCGGACTCATCGTCCGATAACTCTGCGGCACACTCCTCCCCCGAAGACGAGGAGGAAGAAGATGCTCCCCCTTCAGTTGGGGGAGACAAGAAAAGGAAGGCCGCCCCAACCGGGGGGGCGAAGGGTCCAAGAAGGGAAGGACTCTCCTTCCAGACTACTCTACCACCGCCGCCGAAGGCAAAGATGAGTGGCTGCTCAGGGCCAAGCCCCTGGCAAAGTCGTAAGTATTCGGATGCCAGAGTAACTCATAGCATTCATTCTTTGCACTATTTCCTCTAACACCGAATTATGATTATGCAGACCGCCACGAGCCCGAATCGACGTATCATCGGACGGCTCCCTGGGCTCGTCGGATATGGATAGCGATCCACTTCCGACCGCCACCTCCCCCTGCCCTATGGACAACACCGAGGTATTGTCTCAAGAGGCACCTGGTCGAGGGGAGACAATCCCGGAGGCGCCTCAAGGCGACCTTCCAGACTCCGGGAGTAGAGGGAGCAAGGCTCCCGAGGGCTCTGAGTTCAGCCCTCAGCCGAACACCGCGCTGGAATCCCCAGTGGTTCCAGACTCGGGCAGGCGGCCTCCTTCTAAAAGGGGCAAGACGCCTGTGCCGGTGACCTCTGTCCATCCAGAGGCACCGGACAATCTGCTGGGAGCGCTTCGCAGCGCTTCCATCGACGAGGAGCACCGCACTATTATGAGTGCGGTGGTCCAGAAGGTTCAGTCCGCCAAGAGCGGATTGACTGAAGCATGTGCCAGCCTTCTAACAGGCTTTGAGGTAAGTGTTTGAAATATAGAAAAAATATTACCGCATAGACAGTAGCCCCTGATGCTCTGTTCGGTGTTCAAAAAGAAAAGCTGAATAGAGGATCAAATAATACTGCAGGAGTCTAACATAAGTATGTCTATATGCGTATGAAGGCTTCGCTGCTGGCCTCAGCCGCACTGACTGCGGAGGTCGCCACACTGAAGCAGAAACTCGAGGGGTCCAAGAAAGAGCTCGGCCTTGCCAAGAGGCAGCTCGAGGAGAACAAGGGTAAGTAATACCCTGTCTATAGATATGTATATATAAAAGAAGACGCGATTGCAAAATGACAGGATCATCGTATATTTGCCAGGGGCCACGACCGAGGTGGCGACCCTGAAGCAAGCACTATCCGAGGCCGAAGACAAAGCGGCCAAGGAGCGCACCGAGCGGGAAAGGCAAGAGGCACGGGTGGACGAGGTGCAGCAAGAGCTCCAAGCTCTCGTGTCAAAGCATGAGGCGTTGGAGCATGACTCGAAGACGCGAGAGTCCGAGCTTGCCGCAGCCCTCGAAAGCGCGAAAAATGCCAAGGCTGAAGCCCAGAAGGCCCTCAAGGAGATTGATGCGGTGAAGAAGATAGCAGCGGGTAAGGCATTCTATATGAAAAGCAAGCATGTGAAAGTAAATTACCTATTACTTACCTGAATCCGAAGCTCTCCAGGAGCATTCGTAGATTTGCCCCGCAGCGTGTCAGATGCCGCAACCTTTTACCAGGCCGAGGAGGAAGCTCAACGGAGAAGTTGTTCTGGGACCAATATACGGGTACCGAACACCCGGTGCCTATGAGCGACCAGCTAAAGCAGCTGGTCGAGCTACACAAGGCGGCCGAACAGGCCATGAAGGGCTTTATAGTCCGGCTGTGGCCTAGCGACGCCCTTCCGAACAGCTACTTCGCCCTGGTGAGGCGGCTTGTGGATGCCTGCCCACGGCTGGAAGTCGTCAAGCGGTCCGTCTGCATTGAAGGTGCACGTCGGGCTTTCGCCCGTGTGAAGGTGCAATGGGCCAAGCTAGACGCCGTGAATCTGATCAAGGAATGGCCGCCAGCGGGCAAGGAGCATCGCCACCCCGAGATGTACTATGAGGGTGTCCTGAAGGGTGCCCGTCTCGTAGAGGACGAGTGTACGAAAGATGTAATATTTGAATGAATTTGCTCGTGTGATCCTGTATGCTGAAAACCTGTTTCATATGCGCTATGCAACGCTTGTTTGAATTTAAAATATTACCTTCTGTTTGGCCGTTTATCAAATCTGAGCGATGGCTAGTCATCGGCTTCTGCCCCCATGCCACGAGTGTTGGGGTGTTCGGTATAAACCTGAGCACTCTTGTTCCCATTTTTTGGGTCCTTCGAGGGAGGTGCTCGGCACAACGAACAAGGAAATTGGACTAATAATGCTTTATCACTCTCACTTAGCCATAAAATTCTATAATTTTAAATTTCGGTGAAGCCCCTGGTATTCGGAAGGCCGAATTCGGGGCGCGATACACGCCTTAAGCCGGACAGGGCCGACTCCTCGCTCTAAGCGGCATAAGTCTTTAGGGACTCAAAAACCTCTCGAACAGCGACCAGTCTCTCGCCTTATCATGACAGTTAGTTTTAGCTTTCTCTACTGAGGTGCTTAGCCCAGCTGAACCGGGGCACAATCGCAGTAGTTCTCCCAGTGCTACCTTAGCCGATATAGCGGAACGTAAGGTACCAAAACATGGGAGCCGGGCAAACCCAACTATTGACCAAAGACATGATTCGGAGCTGATGCATATAATGCTATAAGTTCGGGGTGCCGCACTTTTGAAAGTGTTCGGACTTCTCACACCATATTGTGGGGTACTTAAGCCCCTGGTGTATTGGCCGTACCAAAGTGTACGGTTGCAAGGTGTCATTAATGAACACACACACACATATATATATATATAAAGGAAGAATGCAATAATAGCCTTAATGCTATGTATTGTTTATTCAAAAAGGTGTGTTAAAGCGGAATGATACATGCAGTGCAATAAGAAAAAAGTAGGACTATATCCCCTCCAAGGGCAAGCTGAGGAATAATGTTCAGGCAAGTATTTCACTCGTTATCGTAAACCACCTGGGAGTTCCGTTTTGTGATGTAGCTTTCTGCCTCCTTGGTTGTTGCATCATGTGTTCGGCAATCATGCTGTCGGCCAGGGTTTCCAGAGATTAATGTCCTGAAATAAAAATAACAAAGCAGGAAGCCCCTAGTGTGGTTTAAGCCGCGCCTTGGGGTGTGCCGTAGTTGTGCCTCCCTCCCCACCTGTGCCCATGGTATTTTTAATGCGTAATTGTGTGCGCGTGGCACGAATTTCACCGTTTGGCTGGGGCCGGGGTGGGGGCCGCATTGTTATGCGAGCTCGGGACATGCCAGGCGGTCAAGTTGCCGATTACTCCGGGCGCGCTTGAAGGTGTTCGGGTCCTTGAACGCCGAACTAGTGGATTACCTTAAGAGGCTGCTTTGCGCTTCCGCTGCGAGGGCCGCAGTGTGCTCCTCCGTTCGGAGAGAGCGCTCTGTGTTTCCATTAACTGTAATGACCCCCTGAGGTCCTGGCATCTTGAGCTTGAGGCATGCATAATGTGGTACCGCATTGAATCTCGCAAATGCGGTTCGCCCGAGCAGTGCCACTGTGGAACGGGACTATATCAAAGATTAACTCTTCGCTTCGGAAGTTATCCGGGGATCCAAAGAACACTTCCAGTGTGACTGAGCCTGTGCAATGGGCCTCTACACCTGGTATGACGCCTTTAAAGGTCGTTTTTGTGGGTTTGATCCTTGAGGGGTCTATACCATTTTGCGCACTGTGTCCTGGTAAAGCAGGTTCAGGCTGCTGCCGCCATCCATAAGGACTCGAGTGAGGTGAAATCCGTCAATAATTGGGTCTAAGACCAGTGCGGCGAATCCGCCATGACGGATACTAGTGGGGTGGTCCCTGCGATCGAAGGTGATTGGACAAGAGGACCATGGGTTGAACTTTGGGGCGACTGGCTCCAACGGATATACGTCCCTGAGCGCACGCTTCTGCTCCCTCTTGGGGATGTGGGTTGCGTATATCATGTTCACCGTCCGCACTTGTGGGGGGAACCTCTTCTGTCCTCCGGTATTCGGCTGCCGGGGCTCCTCCTCGTCATCGCTATGTGGCCCCTTATTTTCGGCAATTAACTTGTCGGCCTGCTTGAACACCCAACAATCCCTGTTGGTGTGGTTGGCTGGCTTGTCGGGGGTGCCGTGTATTTGACACGAGCGATTGAGTATACGGTCCAAACTAGACGGGCCCGGAGTGCTTCTTTTGAATGGCTTTTTCCGCTGACCGGGTTTAGAGCCTTTGAATCCAGCATTGACTGTCGTATCCTCGGTATTGTCGTTGTTAATGCGGCGCTTATGTTTGTTGCGACGTGACCTGCTATTGCCGTTCTTGGTAACCAAAGTACCATGGTTCTTTGATATGTTGTTACTGCGAGCCAGCCAGCTGTCTTCTCCCGCACAAAAGCGGGTCATGAGTGTCGTGAGGGCTGCCATAGATTTCAGCTTTTCCTGACCAAGGTGCCGGGCTAGCCACTCGTCGCGGACGTTGTGCTTGAAAGCTGCTAGAGCCTCTGCATCCGGACAGTCGACAATTTGATTTTTCTTTGTTAGGAACCGTGTCCAGAATTGCCTGGCCGATTCCTCAAGCTGCTGAATTATGTGGCTCAAGTCATCGGCATCTGGTGGTCGCACATAAGTGCCCTGAAAGTTGTCGAGGAATGCGGCTTCCAGATCCTCCCAAAAGCCAATGGACTCTGCTGGCAAGCTATTGAGCCAATGCTAAGCTGGTCCTTTGAGTTTGAGTGGGAGATATTTAATGGCGTGTAGATCATCACCGCGTGCCATATGGATATGCAGGAGGAAATCCTCGATCCATACCGCAGGATCTGTTGTGCCGTCGTATGATTCTATATTTACAGGTTTG
The DNA here is from genome assembly GCF_003073215.2 of Triticum urartu. NCBI lineage: Eukaryota > Viridiplantae > Streptophyta > Magnoliopsida > Poales > Poaceae > Triticum > Triticum urartu. The sequence goes on along the minus strand of NC_053023.1, from coordinate 504,566,411 downwards.
AAACCCTCTGGGATTTGATGATCCATTACTTCGTCTGTGAAGCATAAGGGGTGTGCGGCGCCTCTGTACTGGGCTATATCGCGACGCAGCTCCAATGATTCTTGCCCGCTGTGTTCGGCCCGGCTGGATTTACTTTTGTTGTATCCGGCGTGACGATTATCGTCTCGCGTAGTGGCGCGCCCTTGTGATCCGTAGATCGATCTTGCATGTTTTGCTTTGTCCTCCAATACGTCTCGCAGGTCTGGCGTATTTCCCCATGCCTTTTTATTTATGGAGTTGGGGTGCAGGCTGAGCTTTTGGCTGGAATGCCTCTCTGTCGCGGCCACGGGGTGGCCGGTCAGCCGCATCATACGCTTCTTCCTCCAGTCGGGGTAGCAACCTGCATTTTGGGTAACTCTTGGAGGGGCGTTCGAGTTTAAATTACTCGGCCGCCAGGACTTCAGTCCATCTGTCAGCTAGCAGATCTTGATCAGCTTCAAGCTGCTGCTACTTTTTCTTAAGGCTATTTGCAGTGGCTATAAGCCGGCGCTTGAAGCGCTCTTGTTCGACGGGATCCTCTGGCACGACGAATTCGTCATCGTCGAGGCTTGCCTCATCTTTGGAGGGAGGTATGTAATTATTATCCTCTTCCTCTCTATCTGCCGCTCTATCATGAGGGCTGGCTTCTCCATCCTCCTGTGCTAGATCTTGCTGGAGGCGGTTGTCTTCGGCACTGTCCGGGGTGTTGTTATCTCCTGTGCCGGAATCACCGTTTTTGCTTTGGCGGGACTTAGAGCGGCGCTGCTGACGCCGGCGCTTAGGTTGCTTCCTAGAGGGGTCATCCTCCGCTATCTCGTCGCCATTGCCTTCTTTGGGTGTGTCCACCATGTATATATCGTATGATGAGGTGGCTGTCCAGTGCCCTGTGGGCAGTGGTTCCTCTTCGTCTCCCGCATCGTCGTCCATACCATCGATGTCTTCGGAGTCGAAGTCGAGCATGTCGGTTAAGTCGTCGACAATGGCTACTAAGTGGGTGGTGGGTGGGCAGCAAATTTCTTCATCATCCGCATCCCAATCCTGCCGGACCTAGTTTGGCCAGGATCCTCCTGACAAGGAGAGAGACCTTAATGAGTTCAGTATGTCACCAAAGGGCGAGTGCTGAAAAATATCCGCGGAGGTCAACTCCATGATCGGCGCCTAATCGGATTCGCTAGGAACGGGCACAGGCGGTTCGGAGTCCATGGCCGGAGAGGGATCCAGCAGTTTGACAACACGGCTCTCATGAAGGGTAAGGTCGATATCCGGCTCGATCGCCGCTGAGGATACGGCCTCCGTGACGGGGTCTATCCACCCGTCTATGGATGGCGCAACTGGCTCCGAATTGAGGCTCGGAGTGGCTGCCGGTGCGATCTCCTGAATGCGGTCTGAAGGTAGAGCTAAATCGTACTCATCGTGACCGCGTGGCGCACAAGGCAGGGGCTCAAATCCGTCAAAGATCAAGTCTCCGCGGATATCGGCCGTGTAATTTAAGTTTCCAAATCTGACCTGATGGTGAGGGGCGTAGCTTTTGATCTGCTCCAGATGGCCAAGCAAGTTGGCCCGCAGTGCGAAGCTGCCGAACACAAAGATCTGTCCGGCGAGAAAAGTCTCTCCTGGACTGCATCGCTATCAATGGTAGAAGGAGCCATCCAGCCTAACGGCGACGACACAGAGGAACTCTCAATGAAAGCACCAATGTCGGTGTCAAAACCGGCGGATCTCGGATAGGGTTTTACCTCCATCAAGAGGGCCCGAACCTGGGTAAAACATCGTGTCCCCTGCCTCCTGTTACCATCCACCTTAGATGCATAGTTCGGGACCCCCTACCCGAGATCCGCCGGTTTTGACACCGACAATACCCTTATTCCATTTGATACCGATGCATACATATGTAGTGTAGCTCCTTGCTTGCGAGTACTTTGGATGAGTACTCACGGTTGCTTTGCTCCCCCTTTTCCCCCTTCCTATACCCGATTAATGCGACTAGACGTTGGAGTCCAGGAGCCAGACGCCACTATCGATGACAACCGCTACTACTCGGGAGGTGCCTACTACTACGTGCAGCCCGCTGACGATGACCCGGGGTAGCTTAGGAGGATCCCAGGCAGGAGGCCTGCGCCTCTTTCGATTTGTATCCCAGTTTGTGCTAGCCTTCTTAAGGCAAACTTGTTTGACTTATGTCTGTACTCAGATATTGTTGCTTCCGCTGACTTGTCTATGATCGAGCCCTTGTATTCGAGCCCTCGAGGCCCCTGGCTTGTAATATGATGCTTGTATGACTTATTTTATTTGTAGAGTTGTGTTGTGATATCTTCCCGTGAGTCCCTGATCTTGATCGTACACGTTTGCGTGTATGGTTAGTGTACGATTGAATCGGGGGCGTCACAAGTTGGTATCAGAGACGACTGCCTGTAGGAATCCCCCTTCCACACTCCTTGGCCGAAGTCGAGTCTAGACATTACAAAACTTTTTACTAACATGGATGTGTGCCTTACGGGCCCACGTCGCCATTTGGGTGGTGTTAGGATCTTTTACTCCTCGATCCTTACTCTGGGACTCTGGACTCTCTTCTACTCGGGTTAAACGATTTTACTAACTCTAACATCAGGATCCCATGACCACGTTCACCCCAAAGTTGGATAAGCCCTAGCTATTCCTTAGAGTAGTATATTGAACATTATCCGGACTGTCATTTGACTCCTTTGAAACATTTTTGTTTTCAGATGGAACCCACGAGACAGGTCGTGCGCCACACGACGGCCATTGGTGCCTCAGGATCACCTGCTGTGTTGGTTGAGATGATGACCTATCTGGGTTATCGCTGGCACCCTGAGTACACCGTCTACGAGGAGTACCAGGATTTCAACTAGGAGCAGTACCGTGCCATCGTCCACCTCTACTCTCGGGAGTATGACTCCACTACTGTGCTGCACACTGCTCATGGTGTTGGAGTGACTATCGATATGGCGGTCCACGATGCTACTTATGCTGCTCTGACACGTCTTCATGGAGAGTATCGAGAGTTGAACACCTCCCCTTTCAGGCACATTGCTATCGCATCCGATGTTGGTGCGGAGGGATACTACACTGCTGCCTACTCCACTGTCACCCGAGAGCCCTTCTACCATCAGAACCTGGTTCTGCATGCTGATGGGTTGGATAGAGTTAATCGAGCTCTTCGCTACGAGTTGTACACCACCCGTTAGCACTTGTACCGTGCTCTGACATTGTTGCACCCCTCTGTCCGATCTGGTGATCTATCACTGAGGGAGTCCTGGATTAGGGGGTCTCCGGACAGCCGGACTATATCCTTTGGCCAGACTGTTGGGCTATGAAGATACAAGACTAAAGACTTCCTCCCGTATCCGGATGGGACTTTCCTTGGCATGGAACGCAAGCTTGGCAATACGGATATGTAGATCTCCTCCCTTGTAACCGACTCCGTGTAACCCTAGCCCCCTCCGGTGTCTATATAAACCAGAGGGTTTAGTCTGTAGGGCAACATACAATCATACCATACGCTAGCTTCTAGGGTTTAGCCTCTACGATCTCGTGGTAGATCAACTCTTGTAGTACTCATATCATCAAGATCAATCAAGCAGGACGTAGGGTATTACCTCCATCGAGAGGGCCCAAACCTGGGTAAACATCGTGTCCCCTGCCTCCTGTTACCATCCGCCTTAGACGCACAGTTCGGAACCCCCTACCCGAGATCCGCCAGTTTTGACACCGACATTGGTGCTTTCATTGAGAGCTCCACTGTGCCGTCACCATAAGGCTCGATGCCCCCTTCGATCATCGGTAACGATGCGGTCTAGGGTGAGGTTTTCCTCCCCGGACAGATCTTCGTATTCGGCGGCTTCGCACTGCGGGCCAATTCGCTTGGCCATCTGGAGCAGATCGAGAGCTACGCCCCTGGCCATCAGGTCAGGTTCGGAAACTTAAACTACACTGCCGACATCCGCAGATACTTGATCTTTGACGGATTCGAGCCCATGTCAGGTGCGCTGCACAATCACGACGAGCACGACGTAACTCTGCCGTCGGACAGTGTTCGGGAAATCGCATCTGCAACTACTCCGGCCTTCAATCCGGATCAAATTGCACCATCCGAGGATGGAGGGATAGACCCCACCATGGAGGCCGCACTCTCAGTGGTGATGGAGCCGGATACTGACTTCACCCCTTACGAGAGCCGTGTCGCCGAACCACTGGATTCGTCTCCGGCCACGGACTCCGAGCCGCCTCCATCCGTGCCTATCGAATCCGACTGCGCACCGATCATGGAGTTCACCTCCGCGGATATCTTTCAGCACTTGCCTTTCGGCGATGTGCTAAATTCATTAAGGTCTCTCTCCTTGTCAGGAGAACCTTGGCCGAACTATGTCCGGCTAGAATGGGATGCGGACGACGAAGAAATTCGCTACCCACCACCCACTTAGTAGCCACTGTCGACGATTTAACCGACATGCTCGACTTCGACTCTGAAGACATCGACGGTATGGATGAAGATGCAGGAGACGAACAGGAACCACCGCCCACAGGGCGCTGGACCGCCACCTCATCATACGATATATACATGGTGGACACCCCCAAAGAAGTCAATGACGATGAGACAGCGGAGGATGACCCCTCCAAGAAGCAAACCAAGCGCCGACGTCAGCGGCGCTGCTCTAAGTCCTGCCATAGCAAAAGTAGTGATACCGGCACAAGAGACAATAACGCTCCGGATAGTGCCGAAGACAACAACAATCCCCTCCAGCATGATTTAGAGCGGGAGGGTGAACAAGCCAGCCCTCCAGAGTAGGCAGCAGATGGAGAATCGGAGGAGGACAATTACATGCCTCTCTCCGAAGACGAGGTGAACCTCGGCGATGAAGAATTTATCGTGCCTGAGGATCCCTTCGAGCAGGAGCGCTTCAAGCACTGGCTTATGGCCACAGCAAATAGCTTGAAGGAAAAGCAACAACAGCTTCAAGCTGATCAAGACTTGCTAGCAGACAGATGGACCAAAGTCCTTGCGGCCGAGGAATACGAACTCGAGCGCCCCTCCAAGAGTTACCCAAAGCACAGGTTGCTACCTCACCTCGAGGAGGAAGCATCGAAATCTCCATCACCGGTGTACGATGCGGCTGACCGGCCACCGCGTGGCCGAGCCAGAGAGGCGTTTCAGCCTGAAGTTCAGCCTGCACCCCGCCGCCACTCAATCAAAAATACCAAGGCCCGGGGCAACACACGGGACCAGTGGGACGTGTTGTACAGCAGGGCAAAACATGCAAGGTCAATATATGGGTCAACGGGGCGCGCGCCAACGCGGGACGATGACCGTCGCGTCGGACATACTAAAAATAAATCCGGCCGGGTCGAATACAGCAGACAAGACTCATATGAACTACGTCGTGATATAACCCGACACAGAGGCGCCGCACACCCCCTATGCTTCACTGATGAAGTTTTGGATCACGAATTCCCGGAGGGTTTTAAACCCGTAAATATCGAACCGTACGATGGTACAACAGATCCCGCTGTATGGATTGAGGATTTTCTCCTTCACATCCACATGGCTCGTGGTGATGATCTGCATGCCATCAAGTACCTCCCACTAAAACTCAAAGGACCAGCTCGGCATTGGCTGAATAGCTTGCCAGCAAACTCCGTCGGTAGTTGGGAGGATTTGGAAGACGCATTCCTTGACAACTTCCAGGGCACTTATGTGCGACCACCGGATGCTGATGACTTGAGCCATATAACTCAGCAACCAGGGGAATCGGCCAGGCAATTCTGGACACGGTACCTAACTAAGAAAAACCAAATTGTCGATTGTCCAGATGCAGAGGCCTTAGCGGCATTCAAGCATAACATCGGTGACGAATGGCTCGCCTGGCACCTCAGCCAGGAGAAGCCGAAATCTATGGCAGCCCTCACGACACTCATGATCCGCTTTTGTGCGGGCGAGGATAGCTGGCTCGCAGCAAGAACACATCAAGGAATCCGGGCACTTCGGATACCAAAGATGCCAACGGCAGACCATGCCGTAACAGACAAAAGCGCCGCAACAACGGCGCACTCATGATACGGCAGTCAATGCTGGATTCAGAGGCTCCAGATCCGGTCAGCAGAAAAAAGCCATTCAAAAGAAGTACTCTAGGCTCGTCTAGTTTGGAGCGTATACTCGATCGCTCGTGTCAAATCCACGGCACCCCCGATAAGCCAGCCAATCACACCAACAGAGAATGCTGGGTGTTCAAGCAGGCCGGCAAGTTGAATGCCGAAAACAAGGACAAGGGGCTGCATAGTGATGATGAGGAGGAGCCCCGGCCACCGAACACTGGAGGGCAGAAGAGGTCCCCCCCACAAGCGAAGACAGTGAACATGATATACGCAACCCACATTCCTAAGAGGGAACGTAAGCGTGCACTAAGGGACGTCTATGCGATAGAGCCCGGCGCCCCAAAGTTCAACCCATGGTCCTCTTGTCCGATCACTTTCGATCGCAGGGACCACCCCACTAGTATCCGTCATGGCGGATCCACCGCATTGGTCCTAGACCCCATCATCGACGGATTTCACCTCACTCGAGTCATTATGGACGGTGTCAGCAGCCTGAACCTGCTCTATCAAGATACAGTGCGCAAAATGGGTATAGATCCCTCGAGGATCAAACCCACCAAAACCACCTTTAAGGGCGTCATCCCAGGTGTAGAGGCCTATTGCACGGGCTCAATCATACTAGAAGTGGTCTTCGGATCTCCGGACAACTTCCGAAGCGAGGAGTTAATCTTTGATATCGTCCCGTTCAGCAGTGGCTATCATGCACTGCTCGAGCAAACCGCATTTGCAAAATTCAATGCGGTAACGCATTACGCATACCTCAAGCTCAAGATGCCAGGACCTAGGGGGTCATAACAGTCAATGGAAATACAGAACGCTCGCTCCGCACGGAAGAGCACACTGCGGCCCTCGCAGCAGAAGCACAAAGTAGCCTTTTAAGGCAAACCGCCAATTCGACGGTACAGCCCCCGGACACCGTCAAGCGAGTCCGGAGTAACCTGCAACAGGATCGCCTGGCACATTCAGAGCTCGCCTAGAAATTCGGCCCCCGTCCTAGTCCCATTCAAGCGATGAAATCCGTGCCGCACGTACATAATTACGCACTGAAAGTACCATGGGCATAGGCGGAGGCACGATCAAGGCACGTCCCGCAATGCAGCTTAACCGCCCTAGGGGATGTATACCTTTATCATTTGTTCTCTTTCAGTACCTAACTCTCTGGAAGCCCTTTCCGGCAGTACGATTGCCGGACACATTATGGGAAGGAACAACCAAGGAGGCAAGAAGCTAAGACGTAAACGGGAACCCCCAGGTGGTCTCTAATAATAATCAATATACCTGCTTTCTACTATCCATACGCAGCTTGCCCTTGGATAGGACATGTCAAATAGTCCTATTTTCTGCTTATTGCACTACTTGTATCAGTACGCTTTGACGTATTATTTAAATAACAATGCATAGCATTAGTCTATTATTGCATTACCCATCCCTTTTTTCTTATATGTTCATTTATGACAACTTGCACCCGTACATTCTGGTACGGTCAGTACGCCAGGGGCTTTCGTTTACCCCATAATACGGCATGAGAAGTCCGAACACTTTCGGCAGTGCGGCACCTCGAACTTATAGCATTATATGCATTAGCTCCGAATCATGTCTTGCGTCAATCATTGGGTTTGCCCGGCTCCCATGCTTTGGTACCTTATGTTCCACTATATCGGCTAAGGTAGCGCTGGGAGAACTACTACGATTGTGTCCCGATTCTTTCGGACGAGCACCTCAGTAGAGAAAGCCGAAAATTGACTGTCATGATAAGGTGAGAGCTGGTCGCTGGTCGAGAGGTCTCAAGTCCTTAAAGACTTTTTCCGCTTCGGGCGAGGAGTCGGCCTTGCCCGACTTAGGCGTATATAGCGCCCCAAATTCGGCCTTCCGAATACTAGGGGCTTCGCCAAAATTTAAAATTGTAGACTTCTATGGCTAAGTGAGAGTGATAAAGCCTTATAGTCCGATTGTCTGGTTCGTTGTGCTGAACACCTCCCTCGAAGGACCCAAAATTGGGATAAAGAGTGCTCAGGTTTATCCCGAACACCCCGGTACTAGTTACATGGGGGCAGAAGCCGACGACTGGCCAACTCTCAGATTTTATAAACGGCCGCACAGAAGGTAATATTTTAAATTCACAAAAGCGTTGCATAGCACACATGAACTCGTTTGATATTACAGGATCACATGAGCATGTTCATTCAAAAATTACATCTCTAGCACATTCCTCCGCCACAAGGCGGGAACCCTTCAGGACACTTTCATAATACATTTCGGGGCACCGATGCTCCTTTCCCTCCGGCGGCCCCTCCTTCACCAGCTTCACGGCATCCAGCTTCGCCCAGTGCACCTTTGCCCAGGCAAATGCCCTGCGCGCACCCTCGATGCAGACGGGCCGCTTTATGACTTCAAGCCGTGGGCAGGCATCCACAAGCCGCCTCACCAGACCGAAGTAGCTGTCGGGCAGGGGCTCGCCAGGCCACATCCGGACTATAAGACCCTTCATGGCCTGTTCGGCCGCCTTGTGAAGCTCGACCAATTTCTTCATTTGGTCGCTCAAGGGCATTGGGTGTTCGGTCCTAGTATACTGAGACCAAAACAACTTTTCCGTCGAGCTCCCCTCCTCAGCTCGGTAAAACTCCGCGGCATACAGTACACTGCGGGGAAGATCTCCTGGAGAGCTCCGAACTCGGGTAAGTAAAAGGAAAGTTTCCTTCACATGCTTGCTTTGCATAATGAATGCCTTACCCACTGTTATCTTCTTCACCGCATCAATCTCCTGGAGGGCCTTGTGGGCTTCAGCCTTGGCGCTCCGGGCGCTTTCGAGCGCCTTCGCAAGCTCAGACTCTCGCGTCTTAGAGTCAAGCTCCAAGGACTCGTGTTTCTTGGCGAGAGCCTCGGGCTCTTGCTACACCTCGCCTACTCGGGCTTCTTCCTTTTCCCGCTCAAGGCGCTCCTTGGCCGCTTTGTCTTCGGCCTCGGACAGCGCCTTCTTCAGGGTCACCACCTTGGTCGTGGCCCCTGGCAAATTCATGATGATCCTATTACTTTACAACTGAACTTCTTTTTAAAGTGTAGAGAAGGTATTGCTTACCTTTGCTCTCCTCGAGCTGCCTCTTGGTAAGGCCGAGCTCGTTCTCGGACCGCTCCAGGTCCTGCTTCAGTGTAGAGACCTCCGTAGTACGTGCGATAGCGGCCAGTAGTGAAGCCTGCACATACACACAGACATATTCTGATTAGACTCCTGAGTCATCATTTGATCCTCTATTCGGCCTTTCTTCTCGAACGCCGAACAGAGCGTCAGGGGCTACTGTCTATGCGGTAATATTTTCTTATATTTTGATTGCTTACCTCAAAGCATGTTAGGAGGCTGGCGCAAGCTTCGGCCAGTCCGTTTTTGGCGGACTGAAGTTTCTCGATCACCGCACTCATGATAGTGCGGTGCTCTTCATCGATGGAAGCGCCGCGAAGCGCTTCCAGCAAGTTGTCTAGTGCCTCTGGATGGACAGAGGACACCAACACGGGCGGCTTGCCCCCCTTAACGGGGGATTGCCTGATGGAGTCCAGAACCATCGAAGGTTCCGACACAGTGTTCGGCTGGGGGCCGAACTCGGAGCCCGTGGGAGTCTTGCTCCCTTTGCGCCCAGGGTCCAGAAGGTCGCCTCGAGGAGCCCCCAGGACCACCTCCCCTCGGCTCGGTGCCTTTCGAGACAACACCTCGACGTTGTCCATAGGGCAAGGAGTGGAGGCGGTCGGAAGAGAACCGCTATTCATATCCGACGAGTCCAAAGAGCCGCCCGACGAAGATACGTCGAGATGAGCTCGGGACGAACAGCATAATCATGTTCGGCATGAGGAGAAGCAGTGCAATAAAACATACCATGAATTACTATGGTATCTGGATACTTACGACTTCTCCAGGGGCTTGACCCTGGGTAGCCACTCGTCGCCGCTGTAGGCGACCGTCGTGGAGCAGTCCGGAAGGAGGGTCCTTCCCTTCTTGGACCCTTCGGCCTCCCCGGTTGGGTCGGCCTTCCTTTTCTTGTCTCCCGGCTGGGGGAGAACTTTCTCTTCCTCCTCGTTTTCGTGGGAGGAGTGCGCTTCGGAGTTATCGGACGATGAGTCCGACATAACCTTGCGCTGGAGACCCTTTCGGGTCCTCGTGGCCTTCTTTTGGGCCTTCTTCAACGGCGCCTCATAAGGCGCCGGAGCCAGCATCTCCGTTAGGAGAGCATCTGCAGGATCTTCAGACAGGGGGTCTGGGCAATCGAGCTGCTCTGCTGTCTTTACCTAGTCCTGTTAATGGCATGGGAGCTTAGATCCCGCACATCATTTAACTAGGGCAAATAAATACCCTGTGAGATATAAAAACTTACCGGATTGGCATGGCGCTTTGCGCTGAGTCCGCGGTCCTCGATGAGGGAAGGAGGTACCTCGGCGCCTTTGAACAGCACCCTCCAGATGTCCTTGTGCATCGTGTCGAAGAGCTCTCGCAGCGTCTGGTGCTTGGCCGGGTCGAACTCCCACAAATTGAATGCCCGTCCTTGACACGGGAGAATCCGGCGGAAGAGCATGACCTGGACCATGTTGACGAGCTTGATTTTCTTGCTCATCATGTTCCTAATGCAGGTTTTGAGTCCGGTCAGCTCTACCAGAGAACCCCAGGACAGGCCCTTCTCTTTCCACGAGATGAGCCGCGTGGGGATTCCGGATCAAAATTTGGGGGCCGCCACCCAGTTGGTGTCGCGCGGCTCGGTGATGTAGAACCACCCCGATTGCCACCCCTTTATGGTCTCCACATAGGGGCCTTCGAGCCAGTGACGTTAGGCATTTTTCCCACCATGGCGCCTCCGCACTCTGCTTGCTAGCCGACCACCACCTTCGTCTTAACATTGAAGGTCATCAGCCACAGGCCGAAGTGGGGCCTGGTGCAGAGGAAGGCCTCGCACACGATAATAAACGCCGAGATGTTGATGATGAAATTGGGGCCAGATCATGAAAATTCAGCCCGTAGTAGAACATGAGCCCGTGAACAAACGGGTGGAGGGGATGTAAGTGCATCTAGTGCCCCTTAGTGATTTTGGTGTATTGAAGACTTATAGGTTAAGGGACTAATGCGTGTGTGAGTGTACACAGGTCTATAAGTCTATGAGGAGTTTGATATTTACAGGAAAAGTCGACCCCTAAAAATGAATATCTTCGACTGAAGATTTTGGTATTTCTGAAGACTTTCATGAAGACTTTGAAAGTGAAGAAATTGGTGTGTCCATGAAGACTTGATATTCATGCGAGGAATATGAAGCTTGAAGACTTTCGTTTTCATAGTTTTGTTTTTCTCTTTCTTGAGTCATAGGAAACACCGTACTGTTAAAGGGGGTCGAGGAAATACTAAGGAAAATTTTCCATGTGATGCTCAACTCAAAATCCTACACCTACCAATCCCTTCGAGTGAAGCCATTGGAAATCTCATATAGTTCAGTCAATTTCTTCAATGACAGAGACGAAGTTCTTCTGGTCTTTGAGGAATTTGTCCTGACTGAGGAGTTAGGAATTCGCCAGTGCGGATTGCCTACACGGTGAGGAACATGATAGCCCTGAGGATTTTGGTACTCAAAATTCCGACCGTTGTTGTGCTATGCGCCAGCTGTTCCAAAATATCTATCCACCTAACGGTCATATCATTGAAGGGCATTTATGTCTTATCATGTCGGGCTGCTCCCTAGGCTATAAATAGCCGCCCCCTACAACCACTATCTGGTTGAGGCTGCTCCGAGAGAAACTGACACTTGTCATTTGAGAGCAACCCATCCTCCGAGGACTTTGAGCGAAAATCATCAAGTGAGGAAAAACCAAAAACCCAAAACCCAAACACCTACAAACCCCAAGTGATTGAGCATCACTGAAGAGATTGATCCTGAGTGGATCCGACGCTTGTTACCTTTGAAGACTGTGCTTCTTCCAGACGGTTAGGCGTCATGGTCTAGAGCATCCAAGAGGAATTGTGGATCGCCGAGTGACCAAGTTTGTGAAGGTTTGGAAGTCGCCTGAAGACTTACCACGAGTGATTGGACGAGGTCTGTGTGACCTTAGTTCAAGGAGAATACGGTGAGGACTGGGTGTCTTGGACTAAGTGTCCTTGACTGGGTGTCCGGGACTGTGTGTCCTCGAGTTTAAATACTCAGCCGCTCCAACCAGACGTACAACTGAGACAGCAGTTGGAACTGGTCTACCAAATCATTGTCTTCACCGAGCTTACTGGTTCTATTTCCTCAATCTTTCATTTCCTCATAACTGTGTTGTATGTTTGTTCATATCTGTGTTTGAAGACTTTGACTGAAGACTTTCTCAATTTCCTCTGTTCAATTTCTTTAGTCTGTTTGTCTTCATCCTGTGTTATCCTGTGATTACCTTTCCTGTACTCTGTGCCTGTCTTCATTTCATCATGATGACTATGCTTGTATTCTGTTGTGTTTACTTTTGAGTACTTATTCCGCTGCTAGTAGTTCTGCGCTAAGGAATTTCCTCACTGGCAAATTCCTCAGTGAAGAATTTCATAAAAATCGCCTATTCACCCCCCCTCTAGTTGATATAACGCACTTTCAATTGGTATCAGAGCAAGGTACTCCCTTGTTCTGTGTGATTTTGGTTTAACCGTCTGGAGTTTTAGTTATGTCGACTGCAGGTATGAAGAAAGTGACATGCCCCATCTTTGACGGTCATGATTATCCCAAGTGGAAGGCCATGATGAGGAAGCGCCTCATGGCAATGAACAGCAAGCTATGGACCGTCACTAAGATTGGTCTTACCGATCTATGCAAGATGGCGGACACTGATGATATTCGCAAGTACACTCAACTTGACATCATGGCGAAGGATATCATTTGTTCCTGCCTATCCAAAGATGAATTCAGGCGCATTATGCATCTTTGCAATGTGAAGCTTATCTGGGACCGAATCTCTGACGTCTAGGAAGGTCATCAAACTTGTCATGATCCCTGGTTTGAGGATTTCAAGGAATCACTCAAAACGATGACTTTCGAACCTGAACCATCATCTTCTGCACCATGCCTCATGGCAAAAGGTGCCAAGGTACTCAAATATACCTCCTCTGAATCAAGTGAGAATGAATTTGATGAAAACCTTAAGCCCAGCTATTCTAAACTTGCTAAGATTGCTATAAAACAACAAAGGGCTTCAGAAAAGGTTCAAAACATGCTAAATAAAAGTGATGATATGTTGGGTGAAGAAATGGATCGCACTGAAACTTTGACCGAAAATCTCAGAGACTTCAGTCCAAGCTTGACAAACTTCAAAGTCATCATAACACTCTCTTATCGGATCATGAGAAGCTTTCTTATGAATTTCTTCAAAGAAAGCAAGACCTTGAGAAGCTAAGAGTGAGTTATGAAGATCTTCAGAAGGAGCGCGATTCATTACTTGCTCAACAAATCAGCGCATCTCAGGAAGAATTTGTTCCTCCATGCTTGAAGTGCATTGAACGTGAATCTGCTAATTCTTCACCTAAATGTTCAAATGATGCTAATGTTTCAAATTCTTCACATGCCTCTACTATCACTAATTCCTCATCTGAGGACATTGCTAGTATCACTGATGATGCAGGGCTGATGGAATTGTACACGACAGGCATGTACAAAAGCCTCAAAGGGCATCAGGCTCTTTGTGATGTGCGTAAAAAGCAAATCCTCAACAGGAACCCTAGGAAAGAGGGTATCGCCTTTGAGAGGAAACTCAATGCTGATGGTACATATTGGAAGCCTGAGCAGTACCCCAAAACTACATGGGTTGCTACAAAGGGACCTCCAGTTGATCCATCTAACTTATTTGGATTTGCATGTGAATCTCCTCATTCTGATGATGAGTCAATTGACTCCAACTATAAACTGTTCAAAAATCAGAATGGTGAAGTATTTGCTAGATATGTTGGCACTAACTGCAGGAACGGCTCCCCTATGAAGAAAATCTGGGTTCCCAAAAGATGCCTTGAAAATCTTCAGGTGAATGTCATCATGACGCCACCTGTGAAGAATAGGAACCCCAGATCAAATTCTTCATATGGATCAAAGTCCTCATATGAACATCATCGTGCTAACCCATCTGTTTCGCAGGGAAGATCTAAGGATTATGGATATGTGCATTATTCTTCAAATCATTATGTCCATAAGTCCTCGAAGAATTTCTATGCTTACTCTAACCCCTCTTATGTGAAACGAAATGGACTGGCTTCTATGCCATCCTTCTCGTATGGAGCTCGCAGAATGATGAACTCTTTGCCACCCCTTCAGATGTGGGTGGTGAAGAAAAAGAACTAATCTCTTCTGCAGGGTCAGGTCTCCAGACGCACGTAATCGTCTGAAGAATTTGCTGGAGACCTGAGCATGCCTGAAAGGACGCAGGCTAATCATGAAGAAATGAACTTTCATTTCTCACGTCCTCATATTGCTTTATCAGTTCTTTTACTTGATGAAATTGATCTAATGAATTGATGTCATATTCTTCACTGATAAAGTATATGAGTTTGTAAGCTGCACTAATTCATCTGCAGGATGATCAACCCAAAGCCACTGAGTGGGTCCTCGATAGTGGATGTACAAACCACATGATTGGTGACAAGAATCTATTGATGGATGCTCCATTATCACCGTCACATCTGAAGCATATTATGTTTGCTGACAAAGGCAAAAGTCAGGTATTGGGTCTAGGTAAGGTTGCGATTACAAAGGATCGACACATGGACAAAGTCATGCTTGTTGAGTCCTTAGGATACAACCTTATGTCTGTCTCAATGCTTTGTGATCTTGATATGGTTGTTGTCTTCGGCAAGTACCGTTGTGTTGTGGTTATGGAAGCTGACAATTCCAAAGTCTTCGAAGGCTTTAGGAGAGGAGACCTGTATATTGTTGATTTCTCTACAGGACCACAACCAGCCGTGTGCTTACTTGCAAAAGCTTCAGAAGGCTGGCTCTGGCATCGATGACTTGGTCATGCAGGCATCAGGAATTTGCACACGCTTGCGAAGAAGAAGCATGTCATTGGCATCGAGAATGTCAAATTCCTCAAGGATCACCTATGCGGAGCCTGTGAAGCTGGGAAGATGACCAAGGCCAAGCATCCAGCGAAGACTATCATGACCACCACTCGCCCATTTGAATTGCTTCACATGGATCTCTTTGGTCCTAATCATTATTCTTCTATCTCAAATGAAGCATCTCAATATGGCTTTGTTACTGTTGATGATTATTCTCGTTACACATGGGTACACCTTGTTACTTACAAACATGAAGTGCAGGAAGTCTTCAAACGATTTTCCTCGAGGGCTTCAACCAACTTTGGTGTGAAGATCAAGCACATCAGAAGTGACAATGGCACTGAGTTCAGGAATTCTGGTCTCGATGACTATCTTGATGAACTTGATATTACTCATGAGTTATCTGCTCCTTACACTCCTCAGTAGAACGGCGTCGTGGAGCGCAAGAATAGGACTCTTGCTGAGATGGCTCGCACTATGCTTGATCAATACAAAACGCCTCGTCGTTTCTGGACTGAGGCAATTGATACTGCGTGCCACATCATCAACAGAGTATATCTTCACAAATTCTTCAAAAAGACTGCCTATGAACTCCTCACTGACAAGAAACCCAATGTAAGTTATTTCAAAGTCTTCGGTGCTAAATGTTGGATTAGAGATCCTCATCACAACTCAAAATTTGCATCGAAAGCACATGAAGGTTTTATGCTTGGTTACGGAAAGGACTCGCACACCTACAGAGTCTTCAACAACGTTCTTCACAAAGTTGTTGAAACTGTAGATGTGCGGTTCGATGAAACTAGTGGCTCGCAAAGAGAGCACCTACCTACTGTGATAGATGAACCAGCACCTGAGGAAACTATCAAGTTCAAGGCTAGTGAGGATGTCATTCCTACTGAAGAATCTGCTGAAGAATTCATTCCAGAGCATGAAGAACATCGAGCTAATGCACCTGAAGAAAATGGTGCTGAAGAAAACGCTGATCAAACTCTTCAACGACAACCAGCTCATCCTCGCATTGCAAAAGAAGTGCAAGTTGAAAAGATCATCAATGACATCAAAGCGCCAGGTCCTCTCACACGCTCAAAAGCTTCACATTTGTCTAACTTTTGTGGGCAGTATGCTTTTGTCTCTATTACAAAGCCCACTAAGGTAGATGAAGCATTTCTGGAGCCTGAGTGGATTCAGGCCATGCAAGAAGAATTACATCAGTTCGAGCTCAACAATGTCTGGGAACTGGTCAAACGTCCAGATCCTCGCAAGCACAATATCATCGGCACAAAGTGGATCTACCGCAACAAGCAAGATGAAAATGGCCTGGTTGTGAGGAATAAGGCACAACTTGTAGCTCAAGGCTACACACAGGTTGAAGGAATTGATTTCGATGAAACTTTTGCACCTGTTGCTAGACTTGAGGCTATTCGCATATTACTTGCTTATGCTAACCATCATGATATCACTCTATATCAAATGGATGTGAAAATTCAATTCCTCAATGGTAAGCTTGAGGAAGAAGTATATGTTGCTCAACCCCCAGGTTTTGAAGATCCAAAGAATCCTGACAAAGTCTTCAGACTCAACAAGGCCCTCTATGGCCTCAAGCAGGCCCCACGGGCTTGGTATGATACTTTGAAGGAACTCTTCATGAAGAAAGGCTTCAAACCCGGTTCACTCGACCCTACTCTTTTCACTAAATCTTATGATGGTGAATTGTTTGTGTGCCAAGTATATGTTGATGATATTATCTTTGGCTGTACTGGCCAACGTTATAGTGATGAATTGGCCTATATGATGAGTGAAGAATATCAAATGTCTAGTATGGGAGAGTTGAAATTCTTCTTAGGTCTTCAAATTCGTCAACAACACAATGGCATATTCATATCTCAGGAGAAATACCTCATGGATGTACTGAGGAAATTCGGCATGCAAGATTGCAAAGGCGTCAAAATTCCTATGCCCACAAATGGCCATCTGTGCACTGATGAAAATGGTATTGACTTTGATCATAAGGTATACCGCTCCATGATAGGTTCCTTATTATACTTATGTGCATCTAGGCCAGATATAATGCTTAGTGTTTGCATGTGTGCCCGATTTCAAGCTGCACCGAAGGAATCACACCATAAGGCTGTGAAGCATATTCTTCGATATCTAGCTCACACACCAACACTTGGATTATGGTACCCCAAGGGCTCGGTTTTTGACCTTGTTGGATATTCTGACTCTGACTATGCTGGTGATCGTGTGGATCGCAAGTCAACATATGGTACATGTCATTTCCTCGGACGATCTTTGGTATGTTGGTCCCCGAAGAAACAGAACTGTGTATCACTATCTACTGTTGAAGCTGAGTACATTGCCGCTGGTTCTTGCTGTGCCCAATTGCTATGGATGAAGCAAACTCTCAAGGACTACGACGTCAACATGAAGAATGTGCCTCTCTTATGTGACAATGAGAGTGCCATCAAGATTGCTCACAACCCAGTTCAGCACTCGAAGACAAAGCACATTCAGATTCATCATCATTTTCTTCGTGATCATGTGTTGAAGGGCGACATTTCTATTGAGCATGTGAAGACTGAAGAACAGCTAGCCGATATCTTCACAAAGCCCTTGGATGAGAAGAGATTTAGCAAGTTGCGGTGTGAGCTAAATATCCTAGAATCTTCGAATGTTCTTTGAAAAGGACACTCATCCTAACACTTATGCAAAATTGATGACTTAGATGTGCAACACATGAAGAAACGTTTTACTTCAATCAATGAAGAATAACACTCTTAGTGTGAAGAAATTAATGAAGAATTTGATTCTCAGAACCCTACGATAATTGTACGCGGTGTCTGAAATCATCATTCTTATACGGTGGGTCATGCCATCACCAAAAGTTGAAATTCCTCAAATTATTCATATTCCTCAACTTTGCATAGTCTTCACTGGTTCCGTTGTTTTTCTTCATTGGCTATATATATGAGTTTATGTCCTCTACAACATTCACTTATTGCTATTTCTTCAAGTTGGTTTTCTGCTAAGTAAATGTGATCGGACCCTTCCCCTCTATGCTATACTCAACCCAATTTGTTCACAAATTCTTCATGTGCGTTCTATTTGAAACTCGTTCGAAATCTTCACTATGTCCTTGTCAGCTGAAGAAATTGAGAACAGAACTTTAAAACTAATCTTATCCAAATTTTCGGTTTTGCCGCTCAAATCGTTCCGCATCCCACGATAAATTTTTAATTCACCCACGATCTCCACTACACAGTACGTGGGTGACACATGTCGTGCGAAGGAGGAGGGTCAGGGGCACGTTCATCCCAAATCTTCGGGCGAACAGTTTTTCACTACTACTATAAATACCCCCTCATCCCTTCCTCACTTCCTTTACTCCGCTCGATCTTTCTCTCCCACTCAAGCTTCCCAAACCCTAGCGCTGCCGCTACTCCATCATCGCCGGTGAGGAAGAGCTTCACTGCCTCGACCTCGTCATCATCGTACTCGCGCCGACCGCGGAAATCTTCACCTCCGCCGCCGCCGTAGACGTCTTCCTCCGCCAAGTTAGGGCGTGGAAGATCTACACCGACGAACTCCATTGTTTCACCTCACTATTCGTCGTGTTCTTCATTCAGGGTAATTAAAAGTTACTTTTACTGCCCTCTTTGATTCGAAGTTTCTCTATAAAATCTTCAAAGGTGTTTTATTCTTCAAATCTTCACACACTAAACACCTCACATGTCATCTGTTCTTGATTCGTTTCTCTAAGCATCATTTTTCTTCAAGATTCCTCAATTGTGTGGATCTTCGATCTATACAACTCTGGAATCTAAGACAAAGAACGCTTAGTGAAAATCTTCAAGACTCATCTGGTCAAATTCCTCAAACTTGTTCTTTTTAAAAAACCTTCTGAGAACGCATATGACCTCTCCAAATTCCTCGCAACTATACTCTGTTCACAGGTACACATGTCAGCTGCTGAATCACTAGGTTCTCATCAACTTAACTCATTTGCAGCGTTCCTCGAAGAAAAGTTGCATACTTCTTCAGAGAATTCGATTGTTCAAATTCCTCAACTGAAGAAAATGGCTGATGGTAAAAGGCCACAGAAGGGAGGAAAGAGGCCTGAGGTAAATACAGCGTTTGAGATCCCTGATGACATATATGTTGGGTACTGCACACTTACTGAGGAAACCAAGAATGAGCGCAAAGTGCGAAAACAGAGGATAGAGAGGAGATGGGCAAGAGAATGGAGGGAGTACAGATATGTCACTCCTAAGTACATGAAGAAATTCACACTCAATCCTCCATGCCCAAGAGCTCCATTGGCACCTGGCCAAGTAGCAGATCCCACCAGCCTCAAGCGCGGTGAGGACTATCCTGATGAATGGGCCAAGCGCCAAGGCAAGCTGGCCAAGTAAGCCAGAGAAGCAGTGAGGAAATTCAATGAAGACTCTGCTGTGGCTGCTGCTGCCTCTGCTGAGGCCTCTGTCAAGCCGAGGAAATCCATGCCTAAGAAGCCTGCTCGTAAGACAAGTGCTTCACCAACAGTGCCCTCACGGCCAAGTTCCTCAGCTGCGCCCTCACGGCCAGACTCTTCAAGGTCCTCACGACCAATCCCTCAAGCTGCTCCTTTAAAATCCTCAGCACCTCCTCCAAAGTCCTCAGCTGTTCTGACAAAGTCCTTAGCACCTGCGCATCTGGCCTCGTGCCAAAGGACTACAGGCATCTCCATTGCCTTTGGTGTCTCAACAAGCTCCTCAGCTGCACCAAATTCTTCATCTGGCCCCACTCTGATGAAGACCAAGGCAACTGCTGGACGAGGTCCTCGGCCAAGTCCTCAAAAGAAGCAAGTCGCTTTCCAAGTGCCACCTTAAGAAGATGAAGCTGATGATGATGAACTTGCAGAAATCATCAGAGACAGACAAGTTAGGGCCGCTAGAGCCAAAGGCACACCTGTGCCACTGCTTTTGGATCCCAAGCTGATCCTCGACTACATTGATCTCTGGCACAAGGACCCAAATACTCCTATGCCTGACTTCAAGCTGACGCCTGGTCAAAATCACATGCTGACTCATTTCATCCAAGAGGAGAAATGGAAATATGATCAAGCCAGGCAGATCAAGAAGGCCCAGTACAGAAAGGAGAAATACCTGAAGAACAATGTTGTCACTATGACCACTGATGAACTTGTAAAAATCCATTCTGAAATCAAAACCCTCAGCGATGACTTCCAAGCCTACTATGCTGATTGGCAAGGAGCCAAAGTTAGATTTGTAAAGATAACTGAACAGTTCACTTCAAATGTTGCTGCCCCAATGTAACAGAAAATTCCTCAGGCTGAAGCATCTGCTCAGCCGACTGAAGAACATGCCAGCACCGCTGATGACAATCAGGCTGCTGAAGAAAATGTGAGTTCCAGGGCTGATGACTGCATTCCAGCCACTGAAGAAATTGCCAGGGCACCCACTAGTGGTGTGCCTGAAGAAACTAAAGAACTCAGGGCAACTGCATCAGTTGTGTCTGAAGAAAATCAACCAGATTCCTCAGCTGCTCCTGCACCAAGTTCAACTCCAATCCTTCCATCTGCATCAGATGTGAAGAAGACCAAGGCTGCAGAGCGTGCTGCTGTGAAGAAAAGGAAAGCATCAGCTGCTTCAGATTCTTCAGCTCCGAAGAAAATGAAGCCTATGACAAGTTCATTTGCACATCCGATTGATGTTGTTCCTATCTCAACCAGGCCATCAAAGAACCTTATTCCTTTTGATGAAGAATATGTGATCCCCAGCGGATCTGATGAAGAAACTCCTTCTGCTGCTTCGTCTGAACCGTTGGATGAAGAAATTGAAGTGGATGCGATCCCTTCAACACCTATCATCTCCTCGCCTATGCCTCAGTTCACAGCTGAAGAGGCTGGCATTGAGAAATGGAAGATGAAGATGTGGACATTGGTTGCTCCACACCCGTAATCAGTGATGAATTCTGGGAAAGTCAGCATCCAAACTCTCCAATGTTCACCCCTATACAGCAAATTCCTTAGTCCCCCACACAAACTATTCACATGGGCTCTGAAGAAACTCATCCCACTGCATCTGTCCATGAGGAAATCCCAGCCACTAGCGCTGAAGAAACTGCTGCTGCTGAACAACCAACTACGCAAACTGCCACTGAGGAAGAACCAAAAATTCCTCAGCCTGAAGAACCTGCGATTGAGATTCCTGAGGTCGTGATGCAACTCACTGACACTCCTCTGCCAAAGCCAAAGGATCCATTCTCACGCAAGCAAAAGTTCAAGGCTGATGATTTCTTCGGCGAGCACGTATTCTTCGAAGATTATAACCCATATGACTTTGCTCGCATTAGGAAGAGGTGTTTCTGGACTGCTAGTCAAGCCAATTTCTATTCCTCAGTGCTGTTCAACAAGGAGAAGATTTTCTACCATGAGCATATTCCTCACGTGGATATGGAATCTCTGCCGTGCTTCGCACCAGTCCTCAGTGTTCGTCACGATGCTGGACTGCTCAATTTTTGCTCTGACATCTGCAATTGGAATGAAGAACTGATTCTTTAATTCTATGCAACGCTGCACATCACCGGAAATGCTGAAGATGTGAATTCATGGGGGCTGGACTGGATGTCTGAAAACACTCACTACACTGCACCAGCCTCTGAATTGCTTCGTGCTCTACCACTCAGTCCTCCCCTTGAAGAAGCTCGCTGCATCTACAGTGAACCTGAGCTCACACATCATTACATGCAAGTGCTGATGAAGCCTTTGAAACCAGGTCAGGCACCACGAACAAAATTCCTCGTGAAGGAATTGATGTACGTGCCCAGAACCGTCTATCGTATTCTTACGAGGACAATCAGTCCTATCAAAGGCCACGACTCATCTGATGAGTAAATTGTTGGCATCATGAAGAATCTGGTATTCAACATCGTTCATGGCATTCCTGTCAACTATCACGATTTCTTCATGAGGACTATGGCCAATGTTGCACTGTCTCCGTTTGAGCTGAAGCCTTATGCACTTTGGATCATGAGATTCCTCAGGACAAGGTCTTCACTCAACTACAAAGCTGATTTCCAGAATCATCTCAGCTACTTGCCCCCAATTGAAGTCCTCAAGCAGACATATTCCTCAGTTGATGGAAAGGGCAAGGCACCAGCTGTAATTGATGAAGGCATTCATCCATTGAATGGTCAGTTTCGCAAAGCTGCATCTTATTCCACCAATGATGACTCTACCACACATGACTCTGCCAATGCTCCCAAGTCCACTCCTCAAGCCACTGCTCCGCGCGTGATGACAGACCGTGAACTTCTGATTAGTCTTCACCAGAAGGTGGATCGAAATCACAAATGGGTTAAGCGTCAGTTTGGTTCACTTCTTCACAACATGACTGCCACACACAATGCAGTGAAGAAAAATCACTACTACCTCCATCAAGTCTTCGGTCGCACCTGGGCAATCCTGTCACATCTGTATGGTGAAGAAGATCTGAAGACATGGGTCTTAATGAAGATTTTGACTGGTCTGCACCTCCACCGAAGAAATTCAAGAAGGTCAAGGTTCCTTCTCTGGTGGCCAGCTCATATTCTTCATCGCGCGACACTGATGAACATGAAGATTTAGAGGACACTGCGGCAGGCCCTACATCAACCAACGACCCCAACAACGCTGGTGCTCCTTCATCAACTTGATTATCTTCAGGGGCGTTAGTCCTCAATTTCGATCCTTTTGGTCATTTGATGACAAAGGGGGAGAATTTTGAGTTAGTCTTCAAGCAGGTCTATTTTATCGCCCATATACAACATTTTTTTTGCTAAGTTACAACTCTCGTTCTTCTGAAACTTTATTGGATCGAGTTGTAATCTTAAACCCGATGGTGCTCTGATACTTTTGATGCACTATGCTCTGATACTCTTTTTTGCATGCTTATTCCTCGTTAATATTATTGCACGCATGCTAAATTTCATCAGGCACCATATTTCATCATGCATTTCAAATTCTTCATATTATATGTTAAATGCATGTATGAATTACAAGATATAGGGGGAGATCTCCATGATTCAACTCTTCAAGTGTGCATTGCTTCAAAAGCAAATTCCTCACTATGCACATCTTCAGGGGGAGTTCTTCTGTATCTTGCAATCAAATTCCTCAATATCAGTATTTACACTTCATATGTTTATCCCCGTTGAAAACTTAACATATATTGTCATCAATCACCAAAAAGGGGGAGATTGTAAGTGCATCTAGTGCCCCTTAGTGATTTTGGTGTATTGAAGACTTATAGGTTAAGGGACTAATGCGTGTGTGAGTGTACACAGGTCTATAAGTCTATGAGGAGTTTGATATTTACAAGAAAAGTCGACCCCTAAAATTGAATATCCTCGACTGAAGATTTTGGTATTTCTGAAGACTTTGAAAGTGAAGAAATTGGTGTGTCCGTGAAGACTTGATATTCATGCGAGGAATATGAAGCTTGAAGACTTTCGTTTTCATAGTTTTGTTTTTCTCTTTCTTGAGTCATAGGAAACACCGTACTGTTAAAGGGGGTCGAGGAAATACTAAGGAAAATTTTCCATGTGATGCTCAACTCAAAATCCTACACCTACCAATCCCTTCGAGTGAAGCCATTGGAAATCTCATACAGTTCAGTCAATTTCTTCAGTGACAGAGACGAAGTTCTTCTGGTCTCTGAGGAATTTGTCCTGACTGAGGTTTTAGGAATTCGCCAGTGCGGATTGCCTACACAGTGAGGAACATGATAGCCCTGAGGATTTTGGTACTCAAAATTCCGACCGTTGTTGTGCTATGCGCCAGCTGTTCCAAAATATCTATCCACCTAACGGTCATATCATTGAAGGGCATTTATGTCTTATCATGTCGGGCTGCTCCCTAGGCTATAAATAGCCGCCCCCTACAACCACTAGCTGGTTGAGGCTGCTCCGAGAGAAACTGACACTTGTCATTTGAGAGCAACCCATCCTCCGAGGACTTTGAGCAAAAATCATCAAGTGAGGAAAAACCAAAAACCCAAAACCCAAACACCTACAAACCCCAAGTGATTGAGCATCACTGAAGAGATTGATCCTGAGTGGATCCGACGCTTGTTACCTTTGAAGACTGTGCTTCTTCCAGACGGTTAGGCGTCATGGTCTAGAGCATCCAAGAGGAATTGTGGATCGCCGGGTAACCAAGTTTGTGAAAGTTTGGAAGTCGCCTGAAGACTTACCACGAGTGATTGGACGAGGTCTGTGTGACCTTAGTTCAAGGAGAATACGGTGAGGACTGGGTGTCTTGGACTAAGTGTCCTTGACTGGGTGTCCGGGACTGTGTGTCCTCGAGTTTAAATACTCAGCCGCTCCAACCAGACGTACAACTGAGACAGCAGTTGGAACTGGTCTACCAAATCATTGTCTTCATCGAGCTTACTGGTTCTATTTCCTCAACTCTTTCATTTCCTCATAACTGTGATGTATGTTTGTTCATATCTATGTTTGAAGACTTTGACTGAAGACTTTCTCAATTTCCTCAGTTCAATTTCTTCAGTCTGTTTGTCTTCATCCTGTGTTATCCTGTGATTACGTTTCCTGTACTCTGTGCCTGTCTTCATTTCATCATGATGACTATGCTTGTATTCTGTTGTGTTTACTTTTGAGTACTTGTTCCGCTGCTAGTAGTTCTGCGCTAAGGAATTTCCTCACCGGCAAATTCCTCAGTGAAGAATTTCATAAAAATCGCCTATTCACCCCCCCCTCTAGTCGATATAACGCACTTTCAGGGGAAATCCCAGTCCGCGGACAAAGTGGGTAAGAAAAACTACCCTCTCATGGGGTTTGGGCGTAGGGATGATCTGCCCCGCGTCTGGCAGCCGGTGCGCGATATCCGCAGCCAGATATACGCCTTCCCGTAACTTTGCGATGTGCTCCTCCGTGACGGAGGAGACCATCCACTTGCCTCCCGCTCCGGACATGCTTGGAGTGGTTTGAGAAGAAAGACGCGAACTTGGGTGCTGGAGCTCGAGTGCACGAGAATGGATAAGCAAGGAGGAAGAAGGCGTGGGTAAAAAGGCTAAATCCTTGTCCCTTTATAAGGGCAGAGGACGTGATGCGCCTCCCCACTTGCCTGGTAAAATTGCTTATTCCCCAAGCGCCGTAATTGATGGCGCAGTTGGCTTACCCATGTCCGTATTGATGAGAATCCCGTAATAAGGGGGACACGATATCTGCTTTGACAAGACGTGTCAGGAAAACCGCCTCACGATATGTGCGGTGCTGGTTGAGAACAATGGTTCGAATAATGACCGGGCCATGACATGATGTCATGCTGTCAAAACGTGTCAGCAGATTAGATTTGTGGAAATATTATTCTCTCTACGGTGGTATGTGGAACTTGTTTTGCAGAGCCGGACACTATCCTTGTGTTCAAAATCTTCTATGGAGTATTCGGAGGAGGAACCCGCCTTGGAATGTCGAAGACAAATCTGCACGCCGGACTCATCATCATTGAAGCCTAGTTCAGGGGCTACTAAGGGAGTCCTAGATTAGGGGGTGTCCGGACAGCCGGACTATATCCTTTGGGGGCTGTTGGGCTATGAAGATACAATACTAAAGACTTCGTCCCGTGTCCGGATGGGACTTTCCTTGGCGTGGAAGGCAAGCTTGGCAATATGGATATGTAGATCTCCTCCCTTGTAACCGACTCTGTGTAACCCTAGCCCCCTCCAGTGTCTATATAAACCGGAGGGTTTAGTCTGTAGGACAACATACAATCATACCATAGGCTAGCTTCTAGGGTTTAGCCTCTACGATCTCGTGGTAGATCAACTCTTGTAATACTCATATCATCAAGATCAATCAAGCAGGACGTAGGGTATTACCTCCATAGAGAGGGCCCGAACCTGGGTAAACATCGTGTCCCCTTCCTCTTGTTACCATCCGCCTTAGATGCACAGTTCGGGACCCCCTACCCGAGATCCGCCGGTTTTGACATCGACAATCGCGTTCTGTGATCTACCCTGCGAGGACCGTGATGCCCCAGGGCATCGGCTGGCCAGATGTGGAAGGCTACTCTCCCGCACTTGGTCCTCTTCTACCACCTGCGCGTCGGGTTCCGCACCAGAGTATCCGCGGACCCCAGGCTACTCACGTGGAGGACTTCCTGTCACGTCATTACCAGTTGTCAGGCTACAAGTACCTCCACAATTCCTCCTGGGACTGATGTAGGCTTGCTTGTTATTGTTAGATACAATCACCGCGAGCCTGCGTGCCCCTATGATGTTCTTAGGCTATGTACTGAACTCTGTGTATCGAACTCTATGCATGATCTCTTTTGTAAGATATGCCAACTACTATGTAGTATCTATCGTGTTCCTTTCATTATGCATGTTTCATCATGAATGATTCTTGTCCTTGCAAATTCTCAATGCTGAACTACCCCTGTTATATATTAGCAGGATGGTTAGACCAGGTGATCGTGGTCGTGGTGACCATCCCCCACCCCCGCCTGAGTACATGGCTGGGATGATGCAACAGTTTGAGTTGAATCGCCAGTTCATGGAGAATATTATGGCTCAGTTTCCTCGCCCCAATATGAATCAGCAACCAACCCAAGTGACTCTGCAGGATTTCATGCATCTTAACCCAACTGTGTACCGCAGCTCAACTCAGCCTCTGGATGCTGATGACTGTCTCCGTGACATCACCTATGAGATGGAGTCTGCTGATGTAGCCCCTGCCAGTTATGTCACATTTGCTTCCTTCTTCTTGAAGGGACCCGCTGCTCAGTGGTGGGACAGTCATAGGCGTACTCTGCTAGTTGGAACAATCATCACCTGGCTAGACTTCCAAGGTGCTTTCCGTGCCCGCTTCATTCCTCACGGAGTCATGGACCTGAAGAAGCGCGAGTTCCGCAACCTCACTCAGGGCAACAAAACTGTGGAAGCTTATCAGCGGGAGTTTCTGGATCTGTCCCGCTATGCTGAAGAAGACATTGCAACTGATGCACGCAGACAGGAGAAGTTCCGTGATGGCCTTCAAGCTGACATCAAGCTCGCACTTCTAGTGCATGACTTTACTGATTTCGCCACCTTGGTGAACAAGGCCATCAATGTCGAAACTGGTCTGCAGGAACACCAGAGCTCTCACAGGCGCAACCGTGACACGGGCTCATCTTCGGGGCCGTCCTCGCAGAAGCAAAGGATATGGATTCCCAACAGCATGTACCAGCCAACTGCACCTGCTCCAAGGCAGACCTATGCTGCACCGCGTCTGCCTCCCCCACCAACTAGGCAGCCAAGACTTCCAGCTCCACCACCCCGAGCTCCTGTTCCCACTCCCAATAATGGTATGTGCTTCAGGTGTGGTCAACCAGGACACCGTGCTAGGGAATGCAACCAGAACCAGAACCAACTGGCCCTTCCTGCAGCTGGCCATGGAAGCAACCAGCCTCGCAACAACAATGTCAGGTCTTATGGTCGTGTTCATGCCAACCACGTTGATCTTAATGAAGCTCAAGACCAGCCTGCTACCATGATGGGTACACTCCTCGTAAATTCAGTACCTACATCTGTTTTATTCGATTCAGGAGCATCGCATTCATTCATGTCAGAAGATTTTGCATACAAGCACGACATTAAATGTGAGGAGATGGACACCTCGGTAGTGGTAAAAACCCCGTTGGGACAATGTCAAACCTCACTGGTTGGCATCGGCGTCCCCGTGGAAATCGAAGGGCTGGAATTCTATGCCTCTCCCATTATCCTGAAGTTGTCTAACATTGACCTCATTCTGGGAATGGATTGGTTGAAAGCGCATACTACTTCTATAGTTTGCGCCACTAAGACCGTCCATCTGCTACACCCTTCTGATGAAATAATAAGCTACAATGCTTGTCTAGTTCAGAATGCCGAGGCAAGGCTTTATGCCTTGAATGCATTGAACGTTGCACCACTCGAGGGCATTGAAAACATTCCCATCATTCGTGAATTCCAAGATGTCTTTCCGGAAGAACTTCCAGGGATTCCCCTTGCTAGAGTTGTCGAATTCATCATTGACTTGAAACCAGGCACCACTCCTATAGCCAAACGACCCTACAAGATGTCGCCACATGAACTCATTGAGCTTAAGGAGGAAATCGACAAATCTCTTAGCAAAGGTTTCATTCGCCCTAGTTGCTCTCCTTGGGGAGCACCTTCTCTCTTTGTTAAGAAGAAGGATGGGACAAACCGATTGGTCCAAGATTATCGACCTATTAACCAAGCCACTATTCAAAACAAATATCCCCTCCCTCGGATCAATGATCTTTATGATCAACTGGCTGGTTCATCAGTGTTCTCCAAACTCGACTTGAGGTTGGGTTACCACCAGATCCGTGTTCGTGAAGAGGATATCCCAAAGACCGCCTTCGTGACTCGGTATGGATCACGAGTACACCGTCATGTCATTCGGCTTAATGAATGCTCCCGCCACCTTCTCTTGTCTGATGAACTATATATTCATGGATTACCTCGACAAGTTCATTGTGGTTTATCTGGATGATATCCTTGTATTTTCCAAGAACAAAGAAGAACATGCTGAACATCTTCGTCTTGTGCTGGAAAAGCTTCGAGAGCATCAACTCTATGCTAAGTATTCCAAGTGTGAATTCTGGCTCCCCGAAGTAACCTATCTTGGGCATGTCATCTCCAAGGATGGTATTGTCGTCAACCCTGAATGAGTCCAGGCTATTCTCGATTGGACTCCTCCGAAGAATGTCAAGCAAGTCAGAAGTTTTCTCGGTCTCGCCGGCTATTGCCGTCGATTCGTCGAGAACTTCTCCAAGATCGCTAGGCCTCTGACTAATCTGTTGCATAAGGGCGTCAAGTTCCAATGGAAAGAAAAGTGTCAGGAAAGCTTCCAGGAACTCAAAGACAAGTTGACTTCTGCCCTAGTGCTTGCTCCACCTGATACTAAGGACTTCGTAATTTACTGCGATGCTTCCCGTCAAGGATTAGGCTGTGTCCTAATGCAAGAGCGCGGAGTGATTGCTTATGCCTCTCGTCAACTGCGCCCTCACGAAGAAAACTACCCAGTTCACGACCTCGAGCTTGCTGCTGTCATTCATGCTTTGAAGCAGTGGCGACATTACCTTCTCGGTAATCATTGTGAGATCTTCACCGACCACCAAAGTCTGAAGTATCTGTTTACTCAACCAGACTTCAACCTCCATCAGCAGAGATGGATGGAGACTGTTGCAGACTTTGACGTTGGTATATCCTATACCCCAGGCAAGGCTAATGTAATGGTTGATGCCTTGAGCCGCAAGTCTTACTGCAACCACCTCCAGGTTCACAAAGTTCAGCCCTCGCTTGTCGAAGAATTTAGAAAGCTGAACCTTCATATTGTTCCTCCTGGTGCACTCGCTCCCCCTCCCCCAGAGTTTCAAAAGATGAATCTTCGTGTTGTTACTAAGGGTTCTCTAAATACCCTGGCTGTCGTACCAGATCTCATAGATGGTATAAAGACTATTCAAGGTTATGACTCTGAAGTCCAGAAGATTAAACGCCATCTCGCAGAAGGAAAGCCCCCATTCTTCACTATCGCCGATGATGGCGCCTTGTACTTCAAAGGCCGCCTAGTGGTACCATGTTCGAGGAAAAACCTGCATCAGACTAAAAAGGTTATGAAAGAAGCTCATGATACGCCTCTGTCCATCCATCCTGGTAGTACAAAGATGTATCAGGATATTCATCAGAGATTCTGGTGGTATAATAAGAAGCAAGACATTGCTCGTTATGTTGCTGAGTGTGACGTTTGCCGTCGTATCAAAGCTGAGCATCAAAGGCCTGCTGGAAATCTGCAACCTATCTCTATTCCTGAATGGAAATGGGACCATGTTGAAATGGACTCTGTCACTGGATTTCCCAAATCGCGGAAAGGTAATGATGCTATTCTTGTCATCATTGACCGGCTTTCTAAAGTTACACATTTTCTGGCGGTCAAAGAAACAATCGCTGCTAGTCAGCTTGCAACTCTCTACATGTCCAGAATTGTTTCACTTCACGGTATTCCACTGGTTATCAGTTCAGACCGTGGCAGCTTATTCACTTCAAGATTCTGGGCAAGTTTCCAAGAAGCTATGGGAACTCATCTGTCGTTTAGTACTGCGTTTCATCCTCAGTCGCAAGGGCAGGTAGAACGTGTCAACCAAGTTCTTGAAGACATGCTTCGAGCTTGTGTAATTTCCTTCGGCAAGAAATAGGAGGAATCTATTCCATATGCCGAGTTCTCTTATAATAATAGCTATCAAGCTAGTCTGAAGATGTCCCCCTTCAAAGTGTTATATGGACGAAAGTGTCGGACCCCTCTGAACTGGTCAGAAACTGGGGAACGTCCACTCTTCGGTCCGGATATTATCCAACAGGCCAAAGAACAAGTCCGCATTATTCGCGAGAATCTGAAGACTGCTCAGTCACGTCAGAAAAGTCAGTATGACCGTCATCACAAAGACATGGTCTATCAACCTGGCGAAAAGGCTTATCTTCGAGTTACACCAATGAAGGGTGCTCGCCGCTTCGGGATCAAGGGCAAGCTAGCTCCTCGCTATATCGGTCCCTTCACTATTCTTGAAAGGCGTGGAAAAGTGGCATTTCAACTGGAGCTTCTGTCCAACCTTTCTCAGGTTCACGATGTGTTCCACGTGTCACAGCTCCGCCGTTGCTTCAAGGACCCAATCCGAGCAGTGGATCATGAAGTGCTCGAATTGCAACAGGACCTCTCCTATAAAGAGTATCCGGTCCGCATTCTTGACCAAGCTGAACGCCGCACACGTCAGAAGGCGATCAAATTCCTCAAAGTCCAGTGGTCGCATCACTCTGGAGATGAAGCCACTTGGGAACGCGAGGATCGCCTGCGGGATGAATACCGCGCACTGTTTCCTTCTACCTCCTAAATCTCGGGACGAGATTTCTTGTAGTGGAGGAGTTTCGTAACGCCCGGGTAATTAAGCTACAGTAATCCCACGTTAACGGTGCCACATCACCCCGGTTACTGTTGTTAATATCGCGTTGGATCAAAACTTTTCAAAATTCAAATTCAAATAGTGTCAACAAAAAAAATAAGTTTTCAAAGTTAAAACAAAAATGTTTGGGAGGTGCCATATTTTGCATAAGTAAATATGGTGTAATAAACACATTTTTATAAAATGCCTAGATAATTTAAAATGATTTAAAACAGAAAAGAAAATAAATAAAAACAAAAAACAAAAAAAGCAAAAGAAAATAAATATATAAAAAGAGAAACCCCCCTGCCCCTTGGGCTCTGGCCCAGTTGGCCACCGCCGCCCGAATGGGCCGGCCCACCCCGCACCCCATATCCTCACCCCCACTCCCCCGCAAAATATCCCCCCCTCTTCCCCGATTGGATCGGGATCGATGAGGGGAACCGCCCGTCGCCGCCGCCTGGAGAGCCACCTTGCCGAACGCCGACGCCGTCGCCTGAAGCCGCCCCCGACGCTGCCGAACCTCGCCGCCTCCTCCCCACCGTCACTCGTCTCCGTCCTCCTCCTCGCCCCCCTCGCGTTGCCCCGATCC